>NC_091310.1:42513467-42563467 GCF_038502225.1 Cherax quadricarinatus | reverse complement strand
ACTTCCTAGCCTTTTCACATATGATCGCTTGAGAGACGCTATCTCCTGCTATCTGTTTTTCATTTATCCACACCAATAAGAGTCTCTCAACATCTTCCATCAATTGCGATCTTTGTTTCGAAAACACAGTTGAACCTTTGGCAAGAACAGCTTCCTTGATTGTCTTTCTGGTGCCCACAATAGTAGCGATGGTTGATTGGGGTTTCTTGTACAGCTTGACTAGGTCGGCTATACGCACTCCACTTTCATACTTATCAATTATCTCTTTCTTCATCTCTATAGTAATTCTTACCCTTTGAGGTGTAGGGTTGGCACTAGAAGCTTTCTTGGGGCCCATGGTCACTTATTTTCCAGAAACAGCACCGAAAATACTGTAATAATACGAAATATTCCGAGTGTATGCTTGGATGTTACCGCGGAGGCTGGCTGGTAAACAATGGGACGGAGCGGCACATGTGAGGCTGGCTGAGGGCACATTGGACGCGTCTCGGACGAAAATCGGTATGCGGGTTTTTAATCGGTATGCGGGGCAAAAATTTTGCGATAAAAGTAATCGTTATGCGGAAAAATCGCTATGCGATGCCATCGTTATGCGGGGGTCCACTGTATATACATATATATACATACATATACATATATATACATACATATATATACATTATACATATATATACATACATATATATACATATATATATACATATATATATACATATATATACATACATATATATACATACATATATATATATATATATATATATATATATATATATATATATATATATATATATATATATATACATATATACATATATACATATATACATATATAAATATATATATATATATATATATATATATACATACATATATATATATATATATATATATATATACATACATATATATATATATATATATATATATATAAATAAATATATATATATATATATATATATATATACCTGGATTTCCTGGCTTTAAGTGAAACAAAGCTGAAGGGGGTGGGAGAGTTTCAATGGAGAGGAATAAATGGGATTAGGTCAGGGGTTTCAAATAGAGTTAGAGCTAAAGAAGGAGTAGCAATAATGTTGAAGGATAAGCTATGGCAGGAAAAGAGGGACTACAAATGTATTATTTCAAGGATTATGTGGAGTAAAATAAAGATTGGATGTGAAAAGTGGGTTATAGTAAGTGTGTATGCACCTGGAGAAGAGAGAAGTGTAGAGGAGAGAGAGAGATTCTGGGAAATGTTGAGTGAATGGGTGGGGAGTTTTGAATCAAGTGTGAGAGTAATGGTGGTTGGGGATTTCAATGCTAAAGTGCGTAAAAATGTTATGGAGGGAGTAGTAGGTAAATCTGGGGTGCCAGGGGTAAATGTAAATGGGGAGCCTTTAATTGAGCTATGTGTAGAAAGAAATTTGGTAATAAGTAACACATATTTTATGAAAAAGAGGATAAATAAATATACAAGGTATGATGTAGCACGTAATGAAAGTAGTTTGTTAGATTATGTATTGGTGGATAAAAGGTTGATGGGTAGGCTCCAGGATGTACATGTTTATAGAGGGGCAACTGATATATCGGATCATTATTTAGTTGTAGCTACAGTTAGAGTAAGAGTTAGATGGGAAAAGAGGAAGGTGGCAACAACAAGTAAGAGGGAGGTGAAAGTGTATAAACTAAGGGAGGAGGAAGTTCGGGTGAGATATAAGCGACTATTGGCAGAAAGGTGGGCTAGTGCAAAGATGAGTAGTGGGGGGCTTGAAGAGGGTTGGAATAGTTTTAAAAATGCAGTATTAGAATGTGGGGCAGAAGTTTGTGGTTATAGGAGGGTGGGGGCAGGAGGAAAGAGGAGTGACTGGCAGAATGATGAGGTAAAGGGTGTGATAAAAGAGAAAAAGGTAGCTTATGAGAGGTTTTTACAAAGCAGAAGTGTTATAAGAAGAGCAGAGTATATGGAGAGTAAAAGAAAGGTGAAGAGAGTGGTGAGAGAGTGCAAAAGGAGAGCAGATGATAGAGTGGGAGAGGCAGTGTCAAGAAATTTTAATGAAAATAAGAAAAAATTTTGGAGTGAGTTAAACAAGTTAAGAAAGCCTAGGGAAAGTATGGATTTGTCAGTTAAAAACAGAGTAGGGGAATTAGTAGATGGGGAAAGGGAGGTATTAGGTAGATGGCGAGAATATTTCGAGGAACTTTTAAATGTTGAGGAAGAAAGGGAGGCGGTAATTTCATGCACTGGCCAGGGAGGTATACCATCTTTTAGGAGTGAAGAAGAGCAGAATGTAAGTGTGGGGGAGGTATGTGAGGCATTACGTAAAATGAAAGGGGGTAAAGCAGCTGGAACTGATGGGATCATGACAGAAACGTTAAAAGCAGGGGGGGATATAGTGTTGGAGTGGTTGGTACTTTTGTTTAATAAATGTATGAAAGAGGGGAAGGTACCTATGGATTGGCGGAGAGCATGTATAGTCCCTTTATATAAAGGAAAAGGGGACAAAAGAGATTGTAAAAATTATAGAGGAATAAGTTTACTGAGTATACCAGGAAAAGTACATGGAAGGGTTATAATTGAAAGAATTAGAGGTAAGATAGAATGTAGGATTGCGGTTGAGCAGGGAGGCTTCAGAGTGGGTAGGGGATGTGTAGATCAAGTGTTGGAGTGTGAGCAGGGTAATATTTAGTGAAGGGATTCAGGGAAATCAGTTATTTTCATATAGTCGGACTTGAGTCCTGGAAATGGGAAGTACAATGCCTGCACTTTAACCCTTTCAGGGTCCGTCCCGTAGATCTACGGCTTTACGTTCAGGGTCCAAACCGTAGATCTACGCCATGAGCTCAGCTCACTCTGATAAACTGTGAGTGGTACATTTGGGCCTAGATATGAGAGAATACATCTATGTGGTATGTGTGCACCACATAAAACAGATCCTGCAGCACACTGTGTATAATGAGAGAAAAAAATGAAATCATGATTTTTCGATTAAAACAGCTACTTTGCAGTGTTTTTTCATATGTTTTTTATAGTTGTATTTGCGATTTCTTGGTCTCATTTGATAGAATGGAAGACATATTACAGAAATAGAGATGATTTTGATTGGTTTTAGCATTGGAAATGGCTTGAAACTGAGCTCAAAGTAGCGGAAATGTTAAATTTTTGCCGATATTCAAGAGTAAACAAATGACCTCGCACGTCTAATACACGTCAGCTGGTGGGTCTAATATACATTCACAAATATGGTGATGATATTTATACAATTATTACAGTATTGCATAACAGTAAATCTTCTATTTTTTGGTGTGAATAAAAATTCATTATGTGAATAAAAAATCAAAATGGAATTTATTTGTAAAGCCTCAAAACATAACTAATGAACAGAGGAAATGTTAGTTTAGTGCCAGGAATGCCTACATTGTTCATTCTGGACCCTATTTTGAAATTGGAATATTTTGAACTTTGTGTTAAATTGGCCAAATTAACAATTTCCGATCACTTTATTTTGTAGTTGAAACAGTTGACTTGGCGATTTCTTGTGCTCAATCGATAGAATAGAAGTAATACTAGTGAAATAGCTAAGAATTTGGTTGATTGGAATAATGTAATTGGCCTAAAATGGGAGTCAAAGTCGGCAAAATCGCCGATTCGTAAATATCGCTGACACATCAAAATTCGCGAGAGCATAATTTCGTCAATTTTCCATCAAATTTCGTACTTTTTGTTTTATTACCTTCACAAAAAGATTTTCTACGATTTCATAAGAAAAAATAACAATTTTTTTTTTTGAAAATTCTTGGACACTGGTGCGTGGCTCCAGATTTGGGCCTTGGACCCTGAAAGGGTTAAAGGAGGGGTTTGGGATATTGGCAATTTGGAGGGATATGTTGTGTATCTTTATACGTATATGCTTCTAAACTTTTGTATTCTGAGCACCTCTGCAAAAACAGTGATAATGTGTGAGTGTGGTGAAAGTGTTGAATGATGATGAAAGTATTTTCTTTTTGGGTATTTTCTTTCTTTTTTGGGTCACCCTGCCTCGGTGGGAGACGGCCGACTTGTTGAAAAAAAAAAATATATATATATATATACATATACGTATATAATATATATATATACAGTGGACCCTCAACCAACGATATTAATCCGTTCCTGAGAGCTCATCTTTAGTCAAAATTATCGTTAGTCAAGTTAATTTTCCCCATAAGAAATAATGGAAATCAAATTAATCCGTGCAAGACACCCAAAAGCATTGAAAAAAAATTTTTACCACATGAAATATTGATTTTAATACACACAAACTGAAGATTACATGCACAGTTACATGACACTTACCTTTATTGAAGATCTGGTGATGATTGATGGGATGGGAGGAGGGAAGAGCATTGATCTTCTTAGTGTTTAGTAGAGGAGTGGTATTAGGAGGCAAAAACTTCACCTTAATGAAGCTCATGTCCCTAGAAAGTCGCTCTGCCAAGTCTGAAGGATGACCAGGAGCATTGTCTAATACCAGGAGGCACTTAAGGTCTAATTTCTTTTCAAATAGGTAATTTTTCACATTGGTGGCAAATGCTTGGTGTAACCAGTCATAGAAAAAGTCCCTAGTGACCCATGCCTTACTGTTTGCCCTCCACAGCACACACAAATTAGCCTTGACGACATTGTTTTTGCTGAACACTCTGGGAGTTTCAGAGTGATACACCAATAAAGGCTTCACTTTGCAATCACCACTAGCATTGGCACACATTAACAGAGTAAGCCTGTCTTTCATAGGCTTATGTCCTGGGAGTGCCTTTTCCTCCTCATTAATGTAGGTCCTGCTTGGCATTTTCTTCCAAAACAGGCCTGTTTTGTCACAATTAAACACTTGTTCAGGTTTCAGTCCTTCACTGTCTATGTACTCCTTGAAGTCCTGCACATATTTGTCAGCCGCTTTGTGGTCCGAACTGGCAGCCTCACCATGCCTTATCACACTATGAATGCCACTACGCTTCTTAAATCTCTCAAACCAACCTTTGCTGGTCTTAAATTCACTCACATCACTAGTTGCTGGCATATTTTTAATTAAATTGTCATGCAACTTTCTAGCCTTTTCACAAATGATCGCTTGAGAGATCCTGTCTCCTGCTAAGTAAGTAAGTAAGTTTATTCAGGTATACACAAATACAGTTACATAGAATTATCATACATAGCAGCATATGTGCAGAAAACCTAGGATAACCCAAAAAAGTCAGAGAGTGACTTATCTGTTTCTCGTTTATCCACACCAATAATAGTCTCTCAACATCTTCTATCACTTGCGATCTCAGTTTCGAAAACATAGTTGCACCTTTGGCAAGAACAGCTTCCTTGATTGCTGTTTTCTTGGCCACAATAGTAACGATGGTTGATTGGGGTTTTGTGTACAGCCTGGCCAGCTCGGAGACACGCACTCCACTTTCATACTTAGCAATGATCTCTTTCTTCATATCCATAGTAATTTTCACCCTTTTTGCTGTAGGGTTGGCACTAGAAGCTTCCTTGGGGTCCATGGTGACTTATTTTGCAGGTGCAATCACTAAAAAGGCTGTGATAATATGAAATGTTCCGATTGTATTCTTGGAAGCGACCACGGTGGCTGGCTGGCTTGTAAACACTGGCCAGAAGTGGACGCGTCTCAGACGGAACGAATAGTGTTGGTCGAGTTTTTTAGCGCTAATCGAGGCAAAATTTTTGCGATAAAATGTATCGCTAGTCAGATTTATCGTTAATCGATGCCATCACTGGCCGAGGGTCCACTGTATATATATATATATATATATATATATATATATATATATATATATATATATATATATATATATACATATATATATTTATATATATACATGTACAGTGGACCCCCGCATAACGATGGCATCACATAGCGATTAATCCGCATACCGTTTGCTTTAATCGCAAAAATTTTGCCTCACATACCGCTTAAAAACCCGCTCACCGATTTTCGTCCGAGACGCGTCCAATGTGCGGCCTGAGCCACGCTCACATGTTCCGCCGGTGGCATTGTTTACCAGCCAGCCTCCGCAGTAACATCCAAGCATTCAATCGGAATATTTCGTATTATTACAGTGTTTTCGGTGCTTTTTCTGGAAAATAAGTGACCATGGGCCCCAAGAAAGCTTCTAGTGCCAACCCTACAGCAATAAGGGTGAGAATTACAATAGAGATGAAGAAAAAGATCATTGATAAGTATGAAAGTGGAGTGCGTGTCTCCGAGCTGGCCAGGTTGTATAATAAACCCCAATCAACCATCGCTACTATTGGTGGTACAGCTGCTGCTGCTGCTGCACTGTCAGCTGCTGCTGCTGCTGTAGCATCGTCTGCTGCTGCTGTAACATCGTCTGTTGCTGCTGTAGCATCGTCTGTTGCTGCTGTACCAGCGTCAGCTGCTGCTGCTGCTGTAGCACCATTGTTGGTGTGGCTTATTGAGAATACCAAGAAACAATTAACCCCAGAGGATTAGCCACCCAGGATAACCCAAAAAAGTCAGTGTCATCGAAGACTGTCTAACTTATTTCCATTGGGGTCCTTAATCTTTTCTCCCAGGATGCAACCCACACAAGTCGACTAACACCCAGGTGAACAGGGAAAAATGCCTGGAACTAGTGCTCATATTGGTGAATTTAAAGCCAGCAAAGGTTGGTTTGAGAGATTTAAGAATCGTAGTGGCATACACAGTGTGATAAGGCCTGTTCTGGAAGAAAATGCCAAACAGGACCTACAGTACTCAGGAGGAAAAGGCACTCCCAGGACACAGTGTCTCATCAGTCATTGCTGCATCTTCAATAAAGGTAAGTGTCATTTATTCTTCATTTAGTAGACTAGTACATGCACAATATATACTGTGCATGTACTACTCTACTATTGTGCATGTATCCTTCTCTTTGTGTGTGGGAAAATGTATATTTCATGTGGTAAAAATTTTTTTTTCATACTTTTGGGTGTCTTGCACGGATTAATTTGATTTCCATTATTTCTTATGGGGAAAATTCATTCGCATACCGATTATTTCGCATAACAATTACCCCTCTTGCACGGATTAAAATCGTTATGCGGGGGTCCACTGTATATATATATATACAGTGGACCCCCGGTTAACGATATTTTTTCACTCCAGAAGTATGTTCAGGTGCCAGTACTGACCGAATTTGTTCCCATAAGAAATATTGTGAAGTACATTAGTCCATTTCAGACCCCCAAACATACATGTTCAAATGCACTTACATAAATACACTTACATAATTGGTCGCATTCGGAGGTAATCGTTATGCGGGGGTCCACTGTATATATATATATTTTTTTTTTTATCACACTGGCCGATTCCCACCAAGGCAGGGTGGCCCAAAAAAGAAAAACTTCCACCATCATTCACTCCATCACTGTCTTGCCAGAAGGGTGCTTTACACTACAGTTTTTAAACTGCAACATTAACACCCCTCCTTCAGAGTGCAGGCACTGTACTTCCCATCTCCAGGACTCAAGTTCGGCCTGCCGATTTCCCTGAACCCCTTCATAAATGTTACTTTGCTCACACTCCAACAGCACGTCAAGTATTAAAAACCATTTGTCTCCATTCACTCCTATCAAACACGCTCACGCATGCCTACTGGAAGTCCAAGCCCCTCGCACACAAAACCTCCTTTACCCCCTCCCTCCAACCTTTCCTAGGCCGACCCCTACCCCGCCTTCCTTCCACTACAGACTGATACACTCTTGAAGTCATTCTGTTTCGCTCCATTCTCTCTACATGTCCGAACCACCTCAACAACCCTTCCTCAGCCCTCTGGACAACAGTTTTGGTAATCCCGCACCTCCTCCTAACTTCCAAACTACGAATTCTCTTCATTATATTCACACCACACATTGCCCTCAGACATGACATCTCCACTGCCTCCAGCCTTCTTCTCGCTGCAACATTCATCACCCATGCTTCACACCCATATAAGAGCGTTGGTAAAACTATATTCTCATACATTCCCCTCTTTGCCTCCAAGGACAAAGTTCTTTGTCTCCACAGACTCCTAAGTGCACCACTCACTCTTTTCCCCTCATCAATTCTATGATTCACCTCATCTTTCATAGACCCATCCGCTGACACGTCCACTCCCAAATATCTGAATACATTCACCTCCCCATACTCTCTCCCTCCAATCTGATATTCAATCTTTCATCACCTAATCTATATATATATATATAATATATATATATATATATATATATATATATATATATATATATATATATATATATATATATATATATATATATATATATATATATACATACACAGGAACCTCTACTTATGAGTTTAATCCATTCCGTAACTTTGCTCGCAACTGAATTTGCTCATTTGCAATTTTCGTCATTTAAATTATAATTGAAATGGAATTATAATTCACTCCAGTGGAATTCCAGGCACGACAAAATACTTCAATTTCCCTAATATTATTTCTACGGCTTATTTATCTATCACAATTCATCTAATATGACATCATAAACAATATTAATAACATAGAAACATGATATACATACTAGAATGAATAAAATACATGTTATTACGTATGTGGCTAGTGGTGGTGACAGCGGCCATTGTTGTTGTTGGGGTTTATAGGGCCACCACAGTGGCCATTCCTGCTCCTGACTACATGTGTGGAGAACCTAGGATAACCCAAAAAAGTCAGAGTGACTTATAATTGCTACACTCTTAATGCTACACTTAATTGCTACACTCTTAACCCTTTGAGGGTTGCCAGGCCCTCTCAGAGACTTGTTCTCAGGGTCAACCAAATTTAAAAAAAAAAAAAAACTATTTTTTCTTATGAAAAAAATAGAATCTTTTCCCAATCATAATGACATCAAAAGTATGAAATTTGATGGAAAACTTACGGAATTATGCTCTCGCGAAGTTAGCGGTCTCGACGATGTTTATGCATCGGCGATTTTGCCCACTTTGAGCCCTATTTTTGGCCAATTCCAGTGTACTAGTCAACAAGAATCACAACTATTTTGCTAGAACTCGGTTTTTTCTATCGAATGAGTACAAGAAACCACCCATTTACTGATTTCACCTATCCAATAAAGTGGTCAGAATTTAGCAATTTTGCCAATTTCACACAAATTTCAAAAGATGCCAATTTCCGAATAGGGTCCAGAATAAACAAGAAAGACATTCCTGGCATTAAAATAACATTTCCTGTGCTCATTAGTCACATCCCCAGGCCCCTCTTACATCTCTCTTGTTTTCCACTTTGAATTTTTATTCTCACAAAAAATAGAAGATTTACTGTTATGCAGACTACTGTATTAGCGTAGAAATGATATAAATAATACCAGTGCACTTGTGAAAGAATATTAGATTCACCAGTCGATGTGTATTGGAGGCGTGGCATGATTTGTTTACTTTTGAACTTCGGCAAAAATTGAATATTTCTGCTACTTTGAGCTCAATTTCAAGGTACTTTTCATTGTGAAACCAATCAAAATCATCTCAATTTCTGTAATACAGTGGACCCCCGCATACCGTACGCATCGCATAACGTTCAATCCACATACCGCTCACTTTTATCGCAAAAATTTTGCCTCGCATACCGCTCAAAAACCCGCTCACCGCTCTTCGTCCGAGACGCGTCCAATGTGCGCCCTTAGCGAGCCTCACATGTGCCACCGGTGGCATTGTTTACCAGCCAGCCTCCGCGGTAACATCCAAGCATACAATCGGAACATTTCGTATTATTACAGTGTTTTTGGTGATTTTATCTGGAAAATAAGTGACCATGGGCCCCAAGAAAGCTTCTAGTGCCAACCCTACAGCAATAAGGGTGAGAATTACTATAGAGATGAAGAAAAAGATCATTGATAAGTATGAAAGTGGAGTGCGTGTCTCCGAGCTGGCCAGGTTGTATAATAAACCCCAATCAACCATTGCTACTATTGGTGGTACAGCTGCTGCTGCTGCTGTAGTACCATCTGCTGCTGCTGTAGCATCGTCTGCTGCTGCTGTAGCACTGTCAGCTGCTGCTGCTGTTGTACCACCGTCAGCTGCTGCTGCTGCTGTAGTACCGTCTGCTGCTGCTGTAGCATCGTCTGCTGCTGCTGTAGCATCGTCTGCTGCTGCTGTAGCACTGTCAGCTGCTGCTGCTGTTGTACCACCCTCAGCTGCTGCTGCTGCTGTAGTACCGTCTGCTGCTGCTGTAGCATCGTCTGCTGCTGCTGTAGCACTGTCAGCTGCTGCTGCTGTTGTACCACCGTCAGCTGCTGCTGCTGCTGTAGTACCGTCTGCTGCTGCTGTAGCATCGTCTGCTGCTGCTGTAGCATCGTCTGCTGCTGCTGTAGCACTGTCAGCTGCTGCTGCTGTTGTACCACCGTCAGCTGCTGCTGCTGCTGTAGTACCGTCTGCTGCTGCTGTAGCATCGTCTGCTGCTGCTGTAGCACTGTCAGCTGCTGCTGCTGTTGTACCACCGTCAGCTGCTGCTGCTGCTGCTGCTGTAGTACCATCTGCTGCTGCTGTAGCATCGTCTGCTGCTGCTGTAGCATCGTCTGCTGCTGCTGTAGCACTGTCAGCTGCTGCTGCTGCTGCTGCTGTAGCACCGTTGTTGGTGTGGCTTATTGAGAATACCAAGAAACAATTAACCCCAGAGGATTTGCCACCCAGGATAACCCAAAAAAGTCAGTGTCATCGAAGACTGTCTAACTTATTTCCATTGGGGTCCTTAATCTTGTCTCCCAGGATGCAACCCACACCAGTCGACTAACACCCAGGTGAACAGGGAAAAATGCCTGAAACTAGTGCTCATATTGGTGAATTTAACCCTTTGACTGTCGCGGCCGTATATATACGTTTGTGAGGTACCGTGTTTGACGTATATATACTCATAAATTCTAGCGGCTTCAAATCAGGCAGGAGAAAGCTAGTAGGCCCACATGTGAGAGAATGGGTCTGTGTGGTCAGTGTGCACCACATAAAAAAAATCCTGGAGCACGCAGTGCATAATGAGAAAAAAAAAACTCCGACCGTTTTTTTTAATTAAAATGCCGACTTTGTGGTCTATTTTCGTATAGTATTTGTGATTGTATTCTCGTTTTCATGGTCTCATTTGATAGAATGGAAACTATATTATAGAAATGGAGGTGATTTTGATTAATTTTACTATAAAAAGAACCTGGAAATGGAGCACAAAGTACAGGAAATGTTTGATTTTTGCCGATGTTCAAAAGTAAACAAATGATGTCATTGTCCAATAAATGTCCAAATAGCCATTCTAATACGCAGTCATGAATGGGTTGATGTAATTTTTACAATTATTACAGTATTGCAGTAGTCTGCATAACAGTAAATCTTCTATTTTTTGTTTGAATAAAATTTCAAAATAAAAAGCAAGAGTAATATCACAGGGACCTGGAGACATGACTGATGAACAAAGAAAATCTTATTTTAGAGCCAGGAATGTCTGCATTGTTCATTCTGGACCTTATTTTGAAATTGTCGTATTTTTTAATTTTCGTGAAATTGGCCAAATTGCAAATTTCTGACCATGTTATTGGGTAGTTGAAATCGGTAAATGGGCAGTTTCTTGTGCTCAATCGATAGAAAAAATAGAGTTCTGAAGAAATAGTTATGAGTTTGGTTGACTGGAATAACGGAATTAGCCGAAAATAGGGCTCAAAGTGGGCGAAATTGCCGATTTTTAAATATCGCCGAAGTCGCTAACTTCGCGAGAGCGTAATTCCGTCAGTTTTCCATCAAATTTCGTTTTTTTGGTGTCTTTACAATCGGGAAAAGATTCTCTATCATTTCATAAGAAAAAATAATTTTTTTTTTTTTCGAATATTTTGCGACACCAGGAGCAACTTCAGGATTGGGCCCTTCGACAGTCAAAGGGTTAAAGCCAGCAAAGGTTGGTTTGAGAGATTTAAGAATCGTAGTGGCATACACAGTGTGATAAGGCCTGTTCTGGAAGAAAATGCCAAACAGGACCTACAGTACTCAGGAGGAAAAGGCACTCCCAGGACACAGTGTCTCATCAGTCATTGCTGCATCTTCAATAAAGGTAAGTGTCATTTATTCTTCATTTAGTAGAGTAGTACATGCACAATATATATTGTGCATGTACTACTCTACTATTGTGCATGTATCCTTCTCTTTGTGTGTAGGAAAATGTATATTTCATGTGGTAAAAATTTTTTTTTCATACTTTTGGGTGTCTTGCACGGATTAATTTGATTTCCATTATTTCTTATGGGGAAAATTCATTCGCATACCGATCATTTCGCATAACAATCAGCCCTCTTGCACGGATTAAAGTCGCTATGCGGGGGTCCACTGTATGTCTTCCATTCTATAAAATGAGACCAGGAAAACTAGAATACAACCATAAATACCATATGAAAATACAGTGCAAAGTCGCTGTTTTAAACCAAAAACACGGTCAAAGTTTTTTTTTCTCATTGTGCACTGTGTGCTGCAGGATTTTTTTTATACTGCGCACACTGACCACATAGACCCATTCTTTCATATGTAGGCCTACCAGCTTTCTCTTGCTCGATTTGAGGGCGCTAAAATTTATGCGTACTCGTACGTCAAAAGCCCTGGGGCGTAAGCCGTACTAGTATGGCCGAAACCCCGAAAGGGTTAATGCTACACTTTGTCACTGACTTCTCCTGCTTTAGTACTGTACATATCGTAGAAGTGGTACTCTGGTACTACCTGGCCAAGTCCTTAACCCTCCACCTAGTTTGTTCATCTATGATTTCCTGCTTTAATTCCATGGAAATCATCCTATTTTTCTTCTCAGCACTGTCCTTTGCTTTGCTTTCTTAGGACCCATGGTTAGAAACAAGAAATTTTGCAAAATAACTGCACAAAACGTAAGGAAAACACAAGAATTCCCTCCACCGCGAGTAGAGTGGACTGGGCATTGTTTTGATACATACTGCCATCTCGTGGTGGCATTTGGAAACTCACTTATAGTATAGGGTACAACAAGGTCTGCCACTGCTGTTTCATGTTGTCTGCCACTGCTGCTTCATAATGTCTGCCACTGCTGCTTCACGTTATCTGCCATTGCTGCTTCATGTTGTCTGCCACTGCTACCTCATAATGTCTGCTCCCACTTTTGCTAGTGTGTTGAAGAGCTTTCCAATATGTGAAGGTTGAGGGGCAGTGCCAATCGGACAGGTATTGGATGGTGACATCATTTGTTTACACCTGAACATTGCCAAAGAATCAAACATTTCTGCTACTCTGAGCTCAATTTCAAGGTACTTTTCATCGTGAAACCAATCAATATCATATCTGTTTCTGTAGTATATCTTCCATTCTATCAAATGAGACCAAAAAAATGAGAATACAATCATAAAAACCATACGAAAATATACCACTAAGGGGAGGCTAATGGCTGAGAATGAACTCCATTATTTATGGTCTGACTTCTTCATTTTTGGTGTACGTTAAGAAGCATCTTTCCATCATCCATTGCCCAAGTTTCAATAAAATAGTCCAACAAACAACCGAGATCCAATTCCCTAGATCAAGAGCAAGAGCCCTTCACCAGCATCAAGGAACCTCCCTTGAGGCCCGCTTGCATCTGGCATTTCGCTCACGTCTGGAAGTAAAAAATCGGCTAAGCGACTACTCATATCTGGAAAAACTTGCATGTGGATGCACTCATAAGTAGAGGTTCCACTGTATATTTTACACACACACACACACACACACACACACACACACACACACACACACACACACACACACACAGTGGAACTTCGGTTTTTGTTTGCCCTGGTTTTCATTGAATTCAGTTTTCAACGACTTTTTAATCAAAATTTTGTTCCGGTTTTTGTTCATCACCTCGGTTTTCGTCGGTCTGCCATACCGAACGTGTCTGCCTGCCTGCACCCACACAAAGCATCCCATACGTTCTGAGTGAGTCTGGCTCTGTTTCTCGTTGAGTGAGCATTACCCTGCGCATTCATCCGAAACATTTTGTAATAATCCTTTTTTTTTTTTGTGCTTGTTTATTGAGTGCGACTGCTAAATAAGCCACCATGGGGCGAAAGAAAGTTCCGATAAAGAAGGCGAGAAACATGACAGAATTCAGGAAAGAACTCGTAGCAAAGCATGGGGGCTGGATGTGAGTGGCCAGGATGTGGAAGAGTTGGTGGACGACCACAGGGAAGAGCTAACCACTGAAGAGCTGCAACACCTTCAACTGAAACAGCAACAGATTGCAGCTGAGAAAATTGCTTCAAAGGAGGAGGAAGATAGAGGGGAGAATGTGCCTTCTTCAGTGATTAAGGACATGTGTGCAAAGTGGAGTGAGTTGCAAAGTTTTGCAGAGAAATATCACAATAGCAAAGCTGTTGCATCCCATGTCTGCAACATGTTCAATGACAATACCTTGTCCCATTTTAGGCAAATCTTAAAGTGATGCCAGAAACAGACCTCTCTGGACAGATTTTTTGTACAACAGGAGTCCAGTGCCAGTAAAAGCCAAAGAAGGGAAGTAACCCCAGATAGGGACTTCATACCTTAAGTCCTTGCAGAGGGGGATTCCCCTTCCAACCAATAACCTCTCCTCCCTCTCCCCTCCTTGCATCTTCTATACACCAACAAGAGATTTCAATAAAAGTAAATGAGATAATAAATGTTCATTTATCCATTTCATTAGTCTTTTATATTTATTTCTCATAGTTTTCTGTACGTAAAACTATAGTTATTCTCCATAAAATGTATTTTTTGTTAATTCTTTTGGGTGTCTGGAATGGATTAATTGGATTTACATTATTACTTATGGGAAATATTGCTTCAGTTTTCATCGAATTCAGTTTTCGTCAGACTTTCTGGAACGAATTAATGATGAAAACCGAGGTTCCACTGTATATGTATGTATGTATGTGCGTGTGTGTGTGGATTATACATATATATATATATATATATATATATATATATATATATATATATATATATATATATACATATATATATACATATATATATACATATATATATACATATATATATACATATATATATACATATATATATACATATATATATACATATATATATACATATACAGTGGACCCCCGCATACCGATGGCATCACATAGCGATTAATTCGCATACCGCTTGCTTTAATCGCCAAAATTTTGCCTCGCATACCGCTTAAAAACCCGCTCACCGATTTTCGTCCGAGACGCGTCCAATGTGCGGCCTGAGCCACGCTCACATGTTCCGCCGGTGGCATTGTTTACCAGCCAGCCTCCGCGGTAACATCCAAGCATACAATCGGAATATTTCGTATTATTACAGTGTTTTCGGTGCTTTTTCTGGAAAATAAGTGACCATGGGCCCCAAGAAAGCTTCTAGTGCCAACCCTACAGCAATAAGGGTGAGAATTACAATAGAGATGAAGAAAAAGATCATTGATAAGTATGAAAGTGGAGTGCGTGTCTCCGAGCTGGCCAGGTTGTATAATAAACGCCAATCAACCATCGCTACTATTGGTGGTACAGCTGCTGCTGCTGCTGCACTGTCAGCTGCTGCTGCTGCTGCACTGTCAGCTGCTGCTGCTGCTGTAGCATCGTCTGCTGCTGCTGTAACATCGTCTGTTGCTGCTGTAGCATCGTCTGTTGCTGCTGTACCACCGTCAGCTGCTGCTGCTGCTGTAGCATCGTCTGCTGCTGCTGTAACATCGTCTGTTGCTGCTGTAGCATCGTCTGCTGCTGCTGTACCACCGTCAGCTGCTGCTGCTGCTGTAGCATCGTCTGTTGCTGCTGTACCACCGTCAGCTGCTGCTGCTGCTGTAGCATCGTCTGCTGCTGCTGTAACATCGTCTGTTGCTGCTGTAGCACCGTTGTTGGTGTGGCTTATTGAGAATACCAAGAAACAATTAACCCCAGAGGATTTGCCACCCAGGATAACCCAAAAAAGTCAGTGTCATCGAAGACTGTCTAACTTATTTCCATTGGGGTCCTTAATCTTGTCTCCCAGGATGCAACCCACACAAGTCGACTAACACCCAGGTGAACAGGGAAAAATGCCTGGAACTAGTGCTCATATTGGTGAATTTAAAGCCAGCAAAGGTTGGTTTGAGAGATTTAAGAATCGTAGTGGCATACACAGTGTGATAAGGCCTGTTCTGGAAGAAAATGCCAAACAGGACCTACAGTACTCAGGAGGAAAAGGCACTCCCAGGACACAGTGTCTCATCAGTCATTGCTGCATCTTCAATAAAGGTAAGTGTCATTTATTCTTCATTTAGTAGACTAGTACATGCACAATATATACTGTGCATGTACTACTCTACTATTGTGCATGTATCCTTCTCTTTGTGTGTGGGAAAATGTATATTTCATGTGGTAAAAAAAATTTTTTTTCATACTTTTGGGTGTCTTGCACAGATTAATTTTATTTCCATTATTTCTTATGGGGAAAATTCATTCACATACCGATTATTTCGCATAACAATTACCCCTCTTGCACGGATTAAAATCGTTATGCGGGGGTCCACTGTATATATACTATATATAAATATACATATACATATACACATTATATATATATATATATATATATATATATATATATATATATATATATATATATATATATATATATATATATATATATATATATATATATATATATGACACATATGCAACAGTTAGACAACTTTATTCCGAAACGTTTCGCCTACACAGTAGGCTTCTTCAGTCGAATACAGAAAGTAGGCAGGAACAGTAGCGATGTGAAGACGATGTAATCAGTCCATCACCCTTGTAGTCGTAGAATTTGAGGTTGTCAGTCCCTCGGCCTGGAGAAGTTCAGTTCCATAGTCAGGAACTGAACTTCTCCAGGCCGAGGGACTGACAACCTCAAATTCTACGACTACAAGGGTGATGGACTGATTACATCGTCTTCACATCTCTACTGTTCCTGCCTACTTTCTGTATTCGACTGAAGAAGCCTACTGTGTAGGCGAAACGTTTCGGAATAAAGTTGTCTAACTGTTGCATATGTATCTTACCTAACAACTTGTCGGAACTGTATACCATTTTGATGTTCATATATATATATATATATATATATATATATATATATATATATATACAGTGGACCCCCGCATAACGATCACCTCCGAATGCGACCAATTATGTAAGTGCGTTCGTACGTGTATGTTTGGGGGTCTGAAATGGAATAATCTACTTCACAATATTCCTTATGGGAACAAATTCGGTCAGTACTGGCACCTGAACATACTTCTGGAGTGAAAAAATATCGTTAACCGGGGGTCCACTGTATATATATATATATATATATATATATATATATATATATATATATATATATATATATATACAGTGGACCCCCGCATAGCGACCTTAATCCGTGCAAGAGGGCTGGCTGTTATGCGAAATGTTCGGTATGCGAATGAATTTTCCCCATAAGAAA
The DNA here is from genome assembly GCF_038502225.1 of Cherax quadricarinatus. Classification (NCBI taxonomy): domain Eukaryota; kingdom Metazoa; phylum Arthropoda; class Malacostraca; order Decapoda; family Parastacidae; genus Cherax; species Cherax quadricarinatus. The sequence goes on along the minus strand of NC_091310.1, from coordinate 42,545,978 downwards.
TAATGGAAATCAAATTAACCCGTGCAAGACACCCAAAAGTATGAAAAAAAATTTTTTACCACATGAAATATACATTTTCCTACACACAAAGAGAAGGATACATGCACAATAGTAGAGTAGTACATGCACAATATATATTGTGCATGTACTACTCTACTAAATGAAGAATAAATGACACTTACCTTTATTGAAGATGCAGCAATGACTGATGAGACACTGTGTCCTGGGAGTGCCTTTTCCTCCTGAGTACTGTAGGTCCTGTTTGGTATTTTCTTCCAGAACAGGCCTTATCACAGTGTGTATGTCACTACGATTCTTAAATCTCTCAAACCAACCTTTGCTGGCTCTAAATTCACCAATATGAGCACTAGTTCCAGGCATTTTCCCTGTTCACCTGGGTGTTAGTCGACTGGTGTGGGTTGCATCCTGGGAGACAAGATTAAGGACCCCAATGGAAATAAGTTAGACAGTCTTCGATGACGCACTGACTTTTTTGAGTTATCCTGGGTGGCAAATCCTCTGGGGTTAATTGTTTCTTGGTATTCTCAATAAGCCACACCAACAACGGTGCTACAGCAGCAGCAGCAGCTGACGGTGGTACAGCAGCAACAGACGATGCTACAGCAGCAGCAGACGATGCTACAGCAGCAAATGACGATGTTACAGCAGCAGCAGACGATGCTACAGCAGCAGCAGCAGCTGACGGTGGTACAGCAGCAACAGACGATGCTACAGCAGCAACAGACGATGCTACAGCAGCAGCAGATGATGCTACAGCAGCAACTGATGATGTTACAGCAGCAGCAGACGATGCTACAGCAGCAGCAGCAGCTGACGGTGGTACAGCAGCAACAGACGATGCTACAGCAGCAACAGACGATGCTACAGCAGCAGCAGACGATGCTACAGCAGCAACTGATGATGTTACAGCAGCAGCAGACGATGCTACAGCAGCAGCAGCAGCAGACGATGCTACAGCAGCAGCAGCAGCTGACGGTGGTACAGCAGCAACAGACGATGCTACAGCAGCAACAGACGATGCTACAGCAGCAGCAGACGATGCTACAGCAGCAGCAGACGATGCTACAGCAGCAGCAGACGATGCTACAGCAGCAGCAGACGATGCTACAGCAGCAGCAGACGATGCTACAGCAGCAGCAGACGGTACTACAGCAGCAGGAGCAGCTGACGGTGGTACAGCAGCAGCAGCTGACAGTGCAGCAGCAGCTGACAGTGCAGCAGCAGCTGACAGTGCAGCAGCAGCTGACAGTGCAGCAGCAGCTGACGGTGGTACAGCAGCAGCAGCAGCTGTACCACCAATAGTAGCGATGGTTGATTGGGGTTTATTATACAACCTGGCCAGCTCGGAGACACGCACTCCACTTTCATACTTATCAATGATCTTTTTCTTCATCTCCATAGTAATTCTCACCCTTATTGCTGTAGGGTTGGCACTAGAAGCTTTCTTGGGGCCCATGGTCACTTATTTTCCAGAAAAAAATCACCAAAAACACTGTAATAATACGAAATGTTCCGATTGTATGCTTGGATGTTACCGCGGAGGCTGGCTGGTAAACAATGCCACCGGCGGAACATGTGAGCGTGGCTCAGGCCGCACATTGGACGCGTCTCGGACGAAGGGCGCTGAGCGGGTTTTTGGGCGGTATGCGAGGCAAAATTTTAGTGATCAAAGCGTCCGGTATGCGGATTGTCCGTTATGCAAGGCGTCCGGTATGCGGGGGTCCACTGTATATATATATACAGTGGACCCCCGGTTAACAATATTTATATATATGTCGTGCCGAATATGTAAAACTGGTCAATTAACAAGAACTCATTTAAAATTAAGTCCTTTCTAAAATTTTCTCTTGTACGTTTAAAGATATATTTTTTTCATTAATGTTAATGTAAAAAATTTTAATTTTGAACCAAAAGAATCTTAGAAAACTTACCTAACCTTATTATAACAAGTGCAATTTATTTTAGCTTAACCCAACTAAATATATTTTAGATTTGTTTACAATAATTTAATAGTAAACAAACACAATGAAATATGTTTTTTTCGTTAGATTCAGAATAAATTTGACGATATTATTGCATACACAAATTTTCACTTGTCCTACATGGCAAGATGAGCATTGCTATTTAAGCCAAGATCGCAAGTTCTGCCTATTCGGCACGACATACATTATACGTAATATATATATATACGTATATATATATATATACGTATATATATATATACGTATATATATATATATATACGTATATATATATATATATACGTATATATATATATATATATATATATATATATATATATATATATATATATATATATATATATATATATATATATATATATATATATATATGGGTGTGAAGCATGGGTGATGAATGTTGCAATGAGGAGAAGCCTGGAGGCAGTGGAGATGTCATGTCTTAGGGCAATGTGTGGTGTGAATATAATGCAGAGAATTCGTAGTTTGGAAGTTAGGAGGAGGTGCGGGATTACCAAAACTGTTGTCCAGAGGGCTGAGGAAGGGTTGTTGAGGTGGTTCGGACATGTAGAGAGAATGGAGCAAAACAGAGTGACTTCAAGAGTGTATCAGTCTGTAGTGGAAGGAAGGCGGGGTAGGGGTCGGCCTAGGAAAGGTTGGAGGGAGGGGGTAAAGGAGGTTTTGTGTGCGAGGAGTTTGGACTTCCAGCAGGCATGCGTGAACGTGTTTGATAGGAGTGAATGGAGACAGATGGTTTTTAATACTTGACGTGCTGTTGGAGTGTGAGCAAAGTAACATTTATGAAGGGGTTCAGGGAAACCTGCAGGCCAGACTTGAGTCCTGGAGATGGGAAGTACAGTGCCTGCACTCTGAAAGAGGGGTGTTAATGTTGCAGTTTAAAAACTGTAGTGTAAAGCACCCTTCTGGCAAGACAGTGATGGAGTGAATGATGGTGAAAGTTTTTCTTTTTCGGGCCACCCTGCCTTGGTGGAATCGGCCAGTGTGATAATAAAATAAAATAATATATATATATATATATATATATATATATATATATATATATATATATATATATATATATAATATATATAAAATATATATATATATATATATATATATATATATACACACACACACACACACACACACACACACACACACACACACACACACACACACACACACACACACACACACACCTCTAGAACTGTACTGGGGACCCTCATCCTCAAAGAAGAGGATAAACATACTTCAAGGAAAACTCAAGGTTCTCCCCAGAGCTGTAAGAATATTTTCTTCTCTTACCAACCCCTATATTATAGGTGAACTTTATTTACAGATACACTGACAAAAAACAAATACAAACATGAATACACTGGTACATCATATCAAAGATTATGAATCTCCTCTAGCTCCTCCAAAGCCGGATGTGAGCCAAGTATGCAGCAAGCACTTCCCCCTCTGGATGGCCACACTGAGGAGCTGGAACATGAAAGTGGCCACCTTCAAGTCCCTGGTGGTGTCACCGAGTCTGGAGCCCAGTTCTTTAAGGAAGCGTGTGGCATTTTTTTCCCATGATCCCAAGGTCTCTGATTCCACAGGGACAAATTGATACTGTTGGTTTATGTGTCTGTACTTGCTAATCTTGAACTCCTCCCTGTGATCAGCAGCTCCTCCCTGTCACCTGACACTGTGATGGATGTAGGTGTCAGCCAGTGTCAGCACACAGGTATAGTCCCATACTAAGAGCTTGCCATTCTTCCAATATACATAGAAGATACCTGAGTGAGATATACGCGAGGAAGTGTAAAACAGATCTAATGAAAAGCAGGGGCATCACTGGCACAGCATCATATGAACATCTGCTGACATCTTCTTCCAGCACATACTAGAAATACATTGCTGAAAAAGTGTGGACGTTTTCAATAGGAAAAAATTATCACTTCAACTGGTTGTTCTGTCACTTGGTGACATATCAACCAGGCTATAACAGATATGTGGATCTGCAAGCTGCCAATAGCAACAACCTGTTTGAACAGGCAAACAGCAGAAAAGACTGGCAACAGGCAGGCTACAAGAGTAGAAAAGCAATGAAAACAAGTCACACGCATATCACAGGTATATATAACAGTGTTCAGTATTCTAAGAGAGTCAAAGTTGGTTGCAACACAGTGGTCTTGAGTGCTGTCGACTTGGTATTCATAATACTTCCATGAACATAACCCTCATGAATAACAAAGTTTTATTGTGCTGTGAAATACTTTTTAATACTGTACTTTCCTCGATAATATGAAGACAAAAGACCTTGGAAACGAGTGATCATATGAATGCAAAAGACCTTGGCATCAGGTGATATCTTTCTCCTGTGGTGAAATTTAGAAGTTATGGGACAATATCAACAAGGATCACTGAGACGAGTGCAACCTCAATTGACCATATCAGGACTAATATAATAGCTCCTCTCAAAGCAGGGATAATCACAGACAATACTGCTGATCACTACCCCATCTTCCTCATAACCAATATATGTAAGCTACTATTCAAAACTAGTATAATCTCATTTTGTCTGAATGATGACACATCATTAAATAACTTTAACACAGCGGTAAGTTACAATGACTGGAAGAGAGAGTTTACTGATGCCAAGGGCACTGATGAATAGGTCAATATTTTTCTGCAAAAAAACTACAAAGACTTTACATTAGACAGTGTCCTACTGAAGCTAAGCAGATCACAGCAATGACACTAAGTAGCTGATGGCTAACAAATAGTATCATCAGGTCCAGCGATAAAAAAACACAACAATGAAAAAATAGACTGCACTTAATAACTAACAAACAAACCAAAAACTGCACGCAATTACTAGCCAAACTAATATGGAAGTCTAAACAACTGTTCTTGCTTCATCCGTCCTCAACTCTCATTTATTACTAGAAAGGCATTTTTTCCTCAAATCAATTCAGGAACCTAACTTCATCCTTAATGTATTTTTCATTATTTTTTTTTATTCAATTACTGAATGCCTTCAATATATACTAGACTGTTGATTAATGTGGAAGTTATGTTCCTGAAAATTGCATTAAGATGAAATTATGCAAAACAAACTGAAGAACTCACGGGAAAAATAGGGTTACGTTCCTTAAACTCCCCAAAAATGCAAGCAACTTTTTGTTAGGTCTCCAAATTGTAAACAAATAAAAATGATAATGTAATTGTAGTTGGCTGTCATAGTGAATTATGTTTAATGTGCTGCTTAAGGCTACAAATGTTGCTGAAATAATATTTCTTACCTAAAATTGTGGTTGCTGGTATATATCAATGATTTTGAACAGAGTGATGAAGAATGCTGTGGCCCTACTGGGCAGAGGTTGAAGGTTGTGGATTGTTTGCTGAGGTGGATGACTGTGTCACTAGTCAATGGTTATACTGGAGAAGTGAGAAATTCTGTAATGTGTCACTGATCTCTTTTATCCTGCAGTACTTTATAGAGTTGATAGTAAAACATCATCAGCTGCTCTTGGCTCCAGAAGAACATATAGGAAAAATAGGGTCACAATTATTAGACCTCGAAAAAAATCAACCAAACTTTTTTAATGCTTTGTAATTCAGCAAAACTCAAAAATGAAGTTTTCCATTTACTATAATTGTCATTATTGTGTTGGTATGGAAATGTGTGAGGAAGGTTAATGTGACCCTGTATAATACTACAGTGGACCCCCGCATAACGATGGCATCGCATAGCGATTTTTCCGCATAACGATTACTTTTATCGCAAAATTTTTGCCGCGCATACCGATTAAAAACCCGCATACCGATTTTCGTCCGAGACGCGTCCAATGTGCCCTCAGCCAGCCTCACATGTGCCGCTCCGTCCCATTGTTTACCAGCCAGCCTCCGCGGTAACATCCAAGCATACACTCGGAATATTTCGTATTATTACAGTATTTTCAGTGCTGTTTCTGGAAAATAAGTGACCATGGGCCCCAAGAAAGCTTCTAGTGCCAACCCTGTGGTAAAAAGGGTGAGAATTAGTATGGAAATTAAGAAAGATTTTGAAGGGTTTGGGGCTAACCCTGAGAAGCCTATGCCAGTTGTGGAATCCATTGTGCCTACTTCAAAGATTAAGGAAATGTGTGCAGAGTGGGTTGAACTGCAAACCTTTATAGATGAAAATCACCCTGACACAGCTGTTGCAAGCCGTGCTTGTGACTATTTCAATGACAATGTTATGGCCCATTTTAGGAAAGTCTTGAAGGAACGGGAGGTACAGAGCTCTATGGACAGATTTGTTGTGCGACAGAGGTCCAGTGACTCTCAAGCTGGTCCTAGTGGCATTAAAAGAAGAAGGGAAGTAACCCCAGAAAAGGACTTGCTACCTCAAGTCCTAATGGAAGGGGATTCCCCTTCTAAACAGTAAGAAGATAATGCTCTCCCCTCCTCCCATCCCATCAATCATCACCAGATCTTCAATAAAAGTAAGTGTCATGTAATTGTGCATGCCTTTTTCAGTTTGTGTGTATTAAAATTAACATTTCATGTGGTAAAAAAAAATTTTTTTCATACTTTTGGGCGTCTTGCACGGATTAATTTTATTTCCATTATTTCTTATGGGGAAAATTCATTCGCATAACGATTATTTCGCATAACGATGAGCCCTCTTGCACGGATTAAAATCGTTAACCGGGGGTCCACTGTACTTGCAAAAACATGATGGGCAGTTTTACAGCTATTACATGCCTCCACCAAAACCACTATCACCTGAAAATATCAGTAAAAAATACCATATTTTACCAGCCAAGACAAAGATTTTTTTCTAAATGAGTATGTCCAGAGAAATACCCATTATAATATGAATGCAAGCTATCCAAGAAAACAAAAAAAAAAAAAGATAAAATCACAATAAAAGCTTCTCAGGGCTTAACTTGTGATTTTTTTTGTTGGGTTAAGGATTGTGACAGCCCAAGGGTCATTGTTTCCATCTCACTGCTGTGAAATTAACTACCAGAATGCTTTTGCAAATATAAACTATTAATCCTTTCAGGGTCGAGAGGCCCTCTCCTAAACTCGTTCTCAGGGTTGAAAATTTTTCGGGAAAAAAAAAAATTATTTTTTCCTATGAAATAAAAGAGAATCTTTTCCTGATCATAATGACACCAAAAATATGAAAATTGATGGAAAACTTACGGAATTATGCTCTCACGAAGTTAGCAGTCTCTACAATGTTCACGCATTGCCGATTTCGCCCACTTTGAGCCCTATTTTCAGCCAATTTCAATGTATTAGTCGACAAAAAACATATCTATTTCGCTAGAGCTCCATTTTTTTGTATCGAATGAGTACAAGAAACCACCCATTTACGATTTAAACTATCCAATAAAGTGGTCAGAAATTGGCAATTTTGCCAATTTCACACAAATTTCAGAAGATGCCAATTTCCAAATAGGGTCCAGAATACACAAGACAGACATTCCTGGCACTAAAATAACATTTTCTCTGTTCATTAGTCATGTCCCCAGGCCCCTCTTACATCTCTTTTGCTTTCCACTTTGAATTTTTATTCTCACAAAAAATAGAAGATTTATTGTTATGCAGACACCCCTCAAGGAAGGTTCCTTGATGTTGGTGAGGGGCTCTTGATTTAGGGAATTGGATCTGTGCTCCAGTTCCCCAAATTAAGCCTGAATGCCTTCCACATCCCCCCCCAGGCGCTGTATAATCCTCCGGGTTTAGCGCTTCCCCCTTGATTGTAATAATAATAATAATGTTATGCAGACTACTGCATTAGTGTAGAAATGGTATAAATAATATCAGCGCTCTTGCGAAAGAATATTAGACTCACCAGTTGACGTGTATTGGAAGCTTGGAACAATTTGTTTACTTTTGAACTTTGGTAAAAATCGAGCATTTCTGCTACTTTGAGCTCAATTTCAAGGTACTTTTCATTATGAAACCAATCAAAATCATCTCAATTTCTGTAATATGTCTTCCATTTTATAAAATGAGACCAGGAAAACTAAAATACAACCATAAATAGCACATGAAAATACACTGCAAAGTCGCTGTTTTAAACCAAAAACATGGTTACCTGATTGGAATAACCTGGAGGTTATTCCGGGGATCAACGCCCCCGCGGCCCGGTCCATGACCAGGCCTCCCGATGGATCAGGGCCTGATAACCTAGGCTGTTACTGCTGGCCGCACGCAGTCCGACGTACGAGCCACAGCCCTGCTGATCCGGCACTGACTTTAGGTATCTGTCCAGCTCTCTCTTGAAGGCAGCCAGGGGTTTATTGGCAATTCCCCTAATGCTTGATGGGAGGCTGTTGAACAGTTTTGGGCCCCGGACACTTATGGCGTTTTCTCTTAGTGTACCAATGGTGCCCCTACTTTTTATTGGCGGCATTTTGCATCGCCTGCCCAGTCTTTTACTTTCGTAGGGAGTGATTTCTGTGTGCAGATTTGGGACCATTCCTTCCAAGATTTTCCAAGTGTAGATTATGATGTATCTCTCCCTCCTGCGTTCCAACGAGTACAAGTCAAGTGCTTCCAAGCGTTCCCAGTAGTTAAGGTGCTTGACAGAACTTATACGTGCAGTAAAGGATCTCTGTACACTCTCTAGATCTGCGATTTCACCTGCTTTGTATGGAGATGTTAATGTACAGCAGTATTCCAGCCTAGAGAGAACAAGTGATTTGAAAAGGATCATCATGGGTTTGGCATCTCTCGTTTTGAAAGTTCTCATTATCCATCCTATCATTTTCTTTGCACATGCGATCGTGGCACTGTTGTGATCCTTGAAAGTGAGATCCTCAGACATTACTACTCCCAGGTCCCTTACATTATTTTTCCGCTCTATTGTATGGCCGGAGTCAGTAGTATACTCTGTTCTAGTTATTATCTCCTCCAGTTTTCCATAACGGAGTAGTTGGAATTTGTCCTCATTGAACATCATATTGTTTACCGTTGCCCACTGGAAAACTTTGTTTATATCTTCTTGGAGGTTAACCGCGTCCTCAGCAGATGACAGCCTCATGCAGATCCTAGTATCATCCGCAAAGGATGATACGGTGCTGTGGTGTATATCTCTGTTTATGTCTGATATGAGGATAAGGAATAAGATGGGGGCGAGTACTGTGCCTTGTGGAACAGAGCTCTTCACTATGGCAGCCTCCGATTTAACTCTGTTGACCACTACTCTTTGTGTTCGATTTGTTAGGAAGTTGAAGATCCATCTCCCCACTTTCCCAGTTATTCCTTTAGCACGTATTTTATGGGCTATTACGCCATGATCGCATTTGTCAAATGCTCTTGCAAAGTCTGTGTATATTACATCTGCATTCTGATTTTCTTCCAGTGCATCCAAGGCCATGTCATAGTGATCCAGTAGTTATGAGAGGCAGGAGCGACCTGCCCTGAACCCATGTTGCCCTGGATTGTGCAGATTTTGGGAATCCAGGTGATTTGCAATCCTGCTTCTTAGCACTCTTTCAAAGATTTTTATGATGTGGGACGTCAGAGCTATTGGTCTATAGTTCTTAGCTAATGCTTTGCTGCCACCTTTATGGAGTGGGGCTATATCCGTTGTTTTAAGTGACTGTGGAATTTCACCCATGTCCAAGCTCCTCCTCCAGAGTGTACGTGTACTTAGGGCACGCGAGAGGGGTTTCTTGCAGTTCTTAATGAAAACAGAGTTCCACGAGTCTGGGCCCGGGGCTGAGTGCATAGGCATGTTGTCAATGGCTTTTTCGAAATCTATCGGAGTTAGGGTAATGTCGGAAATCTGGCATACATTTATGGAGTTTTGAGGCTCATTCATGAAGAAATCATTTGGGTCGTCGATCCTCAGACCGATTAGTGGTTCACTAAACACAGAGTCGTACTGGGATTTCAATATTTCACTCATTTCCTTGTTGTCGTCTGTGTAAGTCCCATCCTGTCTGAGTAAGGGCCCGATACTAGATGTGGTATTTGCCTTGTTTTTGGCATATGAAAAGAAATATTTTGAATTTCTTTCAATTTCACTAATAGCTTTAAGCTCCTCCTGCCTCTCCTGGTTCCTGTAAGAGTCATTTAGCTTAAGTTCGATAGTTTCCACTTCCCTCGTCAGCGCCTCCTTTCGTGTATCAGATATTCTAGCACTCCTGAGGAGCTCAGTGACTCTTCGTCGTCTTCTGTAGAGGGAGCGTCTTTTTCTCTCCAGTTTACTCCTGCTCTTCTTCTTTCTTAAGGGAATATGCCTAGAACATGCTTCGGCTACCAGGAAGTTGATCCTTTCAAGGCACTGGTTTGGATCCATGTCATTTAAGACATCTTCCCAACATGTTTCGTTTAGGACATGGTTTACCTGGTCCCAGTTGATGCTCTTGTTGTTGTTGGTCGGAGATTTTTTTTTCTCATGAAATGTGTGCTGCAGGATTTTTTTTTATACTGTGCACACTGACCACATAGACCCATACTTTCATATGTAAGCCTACCAGCTTTCTCTCACTAGATTTGAAGGCGCTAGAATTTAGGCGTACTAATATGTCAATAACCCTGGTGTGTAAGCCGTACTAGTACGTCGGAAACCCTGAAAGGGTTAATACGTATTAATAAAAAATAAAATAAAATCATTTCCCTTAAATTTTAAAAAATGAAAATACGTATCAGCACGTGCCAGAGAGTTCAAAGGCTCAGGTCATGATGGCCTTTAACCCCTTGACTGTCGCAACCCCAAATCCTGAGGTGTCTCCTGGTGTCGCAAAATTTAAAAAAAAAAAAAAAAATCTGTGAAATGATAGAGAATCTTTTTCCGATTGTAATGACACCAAAAGAACAAAATTTGATGGAAAACCGAGGGAATTACGCTCTCGCGAAGTTAGCGACCTTGGCGATATTTACAAATCGGCGATTTCGCCCACTTTGAGCCCTATTTTCGACTAATTCCATTACTCCAGTCAACCAAACTCATAGCTATCTCTTTAGAACTCCATTTTTTCTATCAATTGAGTACAAGAAACTGCCCATTTACCGATTTCAACTACCCAATAATCTGATCAGAAATTTGCAATTTGGCCAATTTCACGAAAACTAAAAAATATGACAATTTCAAAATAGGGTCCAGAATGAACAATGCAGACATTTCTGACTCTAAAATAACATTTTCTTTGTTCATCAGTCACGTCTCCAGGCCCCTCTGATATTACTCTTGCTTTCTATTTTGAATTTTTATTGAAACAAAAAATACAAGATTTACTGTTATGCAGACTACTGCAATATTGTAATAATTGTATAAATAATGTCAACCCATTCATGACTGCATATTAGAATGGGTAGTTGGACATTTATTGGAAAATGACATCATTTGTTTACTTTTGAACATCGGCAAAAATCAAACATTTCCCCAACTTTGAGCTCCATTTCCAGGTTCTTTTCATAGTAAAACCAATCAAAAACACCTCTATTTCTATGTTTTCCATTCTATCAAATGAGACCATAAATACTATACAAAAATAGACCACAAATGTTAAGTTGGCCCATAATGTCTAGGCATAATAGAGGCTCTCTTTGCATTGCAACCCACTATTGTAAATACAAAATCTCAATGTACTGTTTGGAAAGACATAAAATAAATAAAATAAAGTCGGCATTTTAATAAAAAAAAAAACGGTCAGTTTTTTTTTTCTCATTATGCACTGCGTGCTGCAGGATTTTTTTTATTTATTTATTTATTTTATGTCTTTGCAAACAGTACATTGAGATGTTGCACACTGACCACACAGACCCATTCTCTCACATGTGGGCCTACCAGCTTTCTCCTGCTTGATTTGAAGCTGCTAAACTTTATGAGTATATATACGTCAAAAACGGTGGCTCGTAAGACGTATATATACGACCAAAACGGTCAAAGGGTTAATACGAGGTAGTACAATTTATGACACATACATATATTTTTAAGTTTGTAATTAAGTTTGTTTATTATTAATATGAGGTGGTACAAATAATGATACAAACATACCTTGCTTGTCTATCACTAAATATGAGTGTACCAATTAAATTGATGCACAAATGTATATGAAGATGGTACTGTATACACATTACATCCAGGTTCCTTTCATTTTTTAACCTTTATTACACAGAGGAAGATAAGCAGAGGGTGGGAGTTGCTCTCGTGCAAGGAGCAGATAGTGTCAACCCAGAATATGCAAGTCATTTATTTCCATAAAATAGAAGTTTAACAGCTGAACTGATGTACAGTATACACAAGTTTCTGTATTCATATTATATTTAGTTTCCTTTCATTGTAACACTGATTATTCAAATGGAAAGAAGAAAAGGATATATAAATGTTGGAGTTCCTCTCAAGTTGTACATAAACACTGTCTCCCCCATCCTCACGTTTTAGCAGTGATGATGCAAAGGATATGAAAACACTGCATATATTGACTGGTGTGCAGGAATCAACTAACTGAATCACATTTATTGGCTTTTCTGAGACTATTTTTCATTTGTTTACTCTTGAACATCAGCAAAAATCAAACATTTCCCCTACTTTGAGCTCCATTTCAAGGTCCTTTTCATAGTAAAACCAATCAAAATCACCTCTATTTCTATAACATGTTTTCCATTCTATCAAATGAGACCAAGAAAACGAGAATACAACCATAAATACTATACGAAAATACACCACAGTTGGCATTTTAATCCAAAAACACGGTCGGAGTTTTTCTTTTTTTCATTATGCACTGAGTGCTGCATGATTTTTTTATATGGTGCACACTGACCACACAGACCCATAGGTGGGCCTACCAGCTTTCTCCTGCTTGATTTGAAGCCGTTAGAATTTTTGAGTATATATACGTCAAACACATTGGCTTTTTAAGACGTATATATACAACCGAAACAGTCAAAGGGTTAAATCACCTGAGGCCACTAATAACCCAGCAAAAGGCTGCAGTCAGAATGATGATAAATTCCCACTCCAAATAGCATACTTCACCATTATTCAAAAGTCTAAATCTGCTCACCATAAATAACATCCATACTTATTCATGTGCCTACTACATACATAGAACAATACATGCAAACATAAACCCTCCACTCAAACTTCTGTTTTAGTAGCTGACCTATATTCAGCTGACCAGTGTACAGTGAGAGAATCATAGCAGAAAATGCCAAATATATCTATAAACTCAAGGAAAGTCAGGTTGTAGGTGGCGTTACTCCCCTCAGTGTTTTAAAAATGGCTGAGTCAGCAGAACAGGTCAGGCAGTCAACAACACAACACAACCCCCAATAAATGGAATTGAGGGGGATTTGGAAGGATAAAACCATGGATTAAACCTTTCTGATCTACCAGAATGGAAAGGAGTTAGAAGTTAATTGGGGAAGCCAGACTGTGAAGTGAGATGGGAAGGGGAGTGTGTAATAAGAACATAAGAACATAAGAAAGGAGAAACACTGCAGCAGGCCTGTTGGCCCATACTTGGCAGGTCCTTTACAATTCATCCCACTAACAAACATTTGACCAACCCAATTTTCAATGCTACCCAAGAAATAAGCTCTGATGTGCAAGTCCCACTCAAATCCAACCCATCCCACTCATGTATTTATCCAACCTAAATTTGAAACTACCCAAAGTCCTAGCCTCAATAACCCAACTAGGTAGACTGTTCCACTCATCTACTACCCTATTTCCAAACCAATACTTTCCTATGTCCTTTCTAAATCTAAATTTATCTAATTTAAATCCATTACTGTGGGTTCTCTCTTGGAGAGATATCCTCAAGACCTTGTTAATATCCCCTTTATTAATACCTATCTTCCACTTATACACTTCGATCAGGTCTCCCCTCATTCTTCGTCTAACAAGTGAATGTAACTTAAGAGTCTTCAATCTTTCTTCATAAGGAAGATTTCTAATGCTATGTATTAATTTAGTCATCCTACGCTGAATGTTTTCTAACGAATTTATGTCCATTCTGTAATATGGAGACCAGAATTGAGCTGCATAATCTAGGTGAGGCCTTACTAATGATGTATAAAGCTGCAGTATGACCTCTGGACTTCTGTTGCTTACACTTCTTGATATAAATCCCAGTAATCTATTTGCCTTATTACGTACGCTTAAGCATTGTTGTCTTGATTTAAGGTTGCTGCTTACCATAACCCCCAAGTCCTTTTCGCAATCTGTATGGCTAAGTTCTACATTATTTAACTTATAAGTGCTAGGGTTATGGACACTCCCGAGCTTCAGAACCTTGCATTTATCTACATTGAACTGCATCTGCCACTTTTCTGACCAAGAGTAGAGTTTATCTAAATCCTCCTGAAGTTCCCTAACATCTACGTTTGAATCAATTATCCTACCTATCTTCGTGTCATCGGCGAATTTGCTCATATCACTAGTAATTCCTTCATCAAGATCATTGATATATATTATAAACAACAACGGGCCCAAGACTGATCCCTGTGGAACGCCACTTGTTACTGATCCCCACTCGGATTTAACCCCATTTATGGACACTCTCTGCTTCCTGTCTGTGAGCCATGATTCGATCCACGAGAGCACTCTTCCCCCAAGGGGGAAGTTAAGGGAAAAGTGAGCAGTGAAGAGGGTTTTGAAGAGGAAATTTTACTAGTAATTCAGTGGTGATTGCTAAAGCAGATACTAAGTGTACTAGGGACTGGAAAAGAGAAATAAATATTATTGTATATGAGTAAAAGAGCGAAGAGTGAAAATGGCAGGCATTAGGGGGGTACAGGCTGCTATAATTATATTTATATTTCTTCTTCAATTCCATGAAGAAAGAAATCAGTCATGGGGGCTGGAAAAGGTGAATGGAGTAACAGCGCCCTGGACAGTAAAAGCCCAACAGTTGCCATCCTACCAGAAAAGTAAATATCACTATCGCCGCAAGGTATGGCAACACCGCATACCCAAACAAAAACAGTGGCACACAGCTCTTATTGTAGCGCTCTTAAGTGGTGATATCCAAATTAATCCAGGACCTCAAACTATTGTGCAGAGGCAAAACAGACAGATAAATGACGGCAATAATGACGGTCTAGTAGCTAGGAATGATAACCTTAACTCCATATGTAATGCATACATAGGTCAATGTGAGACAATACAGCCATTATTATCTCAAACACTACCAAACAGGTGCATACACTGTACTAAGGTACGCATGAAAAACAGAAAAGGCACCTTATGTAAAATGTGTAAGGGGTGGGTGCATGATGGATGTATGTACAATTATAGCAACGGTGCCAGAATTCATTTTGTGTGTAACAAATGCACTTTGGCACAGTTACCCTTTAGCAGTGATGACATTGATTTACCTAATTTTAATACAAATGACCCACTGCCATATACTGATGATTATGATTGTTTTATGAAAACAGGCCTTCACTTTATTCATGTCAATGCAAGATCACTTCTTCCTAAATTGGCAGAGATTAGGATTCTAGCTAACAAAATTAGGGCAGCAGTTATAACCATCTCTGAATCTTGGTTGGATGATACGGTGACTGACGACGAGGTCAAAATAGATGGTTACAATATAAAACGCTTAGATAGGAACAGAGAGGGTGGTGGAGTATGTGCCTACATTAGAAATGACTTAGCTTACAACCCAAGACCTGATTTAAATAGCAATTAACTGGAGATTCTATGGTTTGAAGTGCTGCTTCCTAAGACCAAACCCATCTTAGTAGGAACTAGTTACCGCCCTCCTATCCAGGACCAGTTCTAAGAAGACTTTTCCAGAGTCTTGTCCGGAGTTGAAAACAATTGCGAGACAATAATACTGGGCGACTTCAATATCTGTTTTCAGCAGCAAAATAACGGGCTATGCAAAAGGTATAAGCAAATTCTAGGATTAAATAGTTACACTCAACTAATTAATACTCCAACCCGGATCACACAGTTCTCAGCCACCCTAATTGACCACATACTTTGTAACCGCTCTGAGAACATTAGTCAGTCAGGCATCATTACCACAAGTCTTAGTGATCATTTCATCATTTACTCACCAGGAAAATCACTAGGGATAGGATAGGCCTACACAGGACAATAAAAATGAGGTCAACTAGAAACTACAGTAAAGAAACACTGGTAAATAGGCTACACAATTGTGACTGGACAGAGATAACAAGTTGCACGGACGTAAACGATGCCTGGGAAAAATTCAAAACAATGTTCACTACCATCCTTGATAATATTGCACCAGTTAACCCTTTGAGGGTTTTGGTCGTACTAGTACGTCTTACGCGTAGGGGTTTTTGACGTACTAGTACTCATAAATTCTAGCGGCCTCAAATCTAGTGGGAGAAAGCTGGTAGGCCTTCATATGAAAGAATGGGTCTATGTGGTCAGTGTGCACAGTCTAAAAAAAATCCTGCAGCACACAGTGCATAATGAGAAAAAAAAAACTTTGACCATTTTTTTTTAATAAATCAGCGACTTTGCAGTGTATTTTCGTATGGTATTTATTGTTGTATTCTAGTTTTCTTGGTCTCATTTTATAGAATGGAAGACATATTACAGAAATTGAGATGATTTTGACTGGTTTTACAATGAAAGGTGCCTTGAAATTGAGCTCAAAGTAGCAGAAATGTTCGATTTTTACCAAACTTCAAAAGTAAACAAATCGTGCCAAGCGTGCAATACACGTCAACTGGTGAGTCTAATATTCTTTCACAAGTGCACCAATAATATTTATACCATTTTTTACACTAATGCAGTAGTCTGCATAACAGTAAATCTTATATTTTTTGTGAGAATAAAAATTCAAAGTGGAAAGCAAAAGAATATAAGAGGGGCCTTGAGACGTGACTAATGACTAGAGGAAATGTCATTTTAGTGCCAGGAATGTCTTTCTTGTTTATTCTGGACCCTATTCGGAAATTGGCATCTTTTGAAATTTGTGTGAAATTGGCAAAATTGCTAAATTCTGACCACTGTACTGGATAGTTGAATTTATAAATGGGTGGTTTCTTGCATTCATTCGATAGAAAAAAATGGAGTTCTAGCGGAATATTCATGTTTTTTGTCGACTAGTACAGTGAAATTGGCCGAAAATGGGGCTCAAAGTGGGCAAAATCGCCGATGCGTAAACATCACCGAGACCGCTAACTTTGCGAGAGCATAATTCCGTAAGTTTTCTATCAAATTTCAAACTTTTGGTGTCTTTATGATCGGGAAAAGATTCTCTATCTTTTCATAAGAGAAAATAATTTTTTTTTTTTTAAATTTGGCCGACCCTGAGAACGAGTTTCGGAGAGGGCCTGTCGACCCTCAAAGGGTTAAAGAGGTTAGGATTAAACGAAGAACTGAACCCTGGATGAATACTGAGATATTAGATAATATGAAATTCAGAGACCAGCTGCTAAAAAGATTTAAAGCAAACAGACAGGATATTGCAGCACTAAATGAATTCCAAAGGGTGAGGAACAGAGTACAGAGACTTATAAAAGGAGCAAAGGCAAAGCACTACTGCTCAAAAATTGAAGAGTATAAGCATAACCCCAGAAAGCTCTGGCAACAACTAAAACAGTTGGGGTATAGCCATAAGCCAGTAGATAGGTCTAACATAGTACTCACTATCGATAATGAGGTATGCCACGAAACATCTAAGGTGGCAAATTGCTTTAACTCCTACTACACATCTGTTGCATCAACACTAGTAAGTAAACTACCAGCTGCATCAAATACCTTTAACACAGACTCTGATAAGTTTCAAACATACTATACAAATAAAGGGGTAACCCCAAACAGTTGTCAACTAGTAAGTGTATCTCATGACTTTATTCAAAAAGAACTAAGCAGGTTAAACCCAACTAGGAGCACAGGCCCTGATAACATCCCGTCTAAGTTCCTAAAAGATGGTGCTTCTGAACTGTCAATCCCTATTGCTCACATAATAAATCTATCAATCACCACTAATACCGTACTGGAGGGGTTCAAGGAGGCCAGAGTTACTCCTATCTTCAAGAAAAATAGTAGGTCTGATGTAAGCAACTATAGGCCTGTTAGTATACTCAGTATAATATCTAAAATTCTAGAGAGGGCAGTGTATTCTCAAGTAGTTAAGTACCTTAATGACAACAACATTCTCCATAGCTATCAATCGAGCTTTAGAAGATCCTACTCAACCGACACCTCCCTTATTAATCTGATGGATTACCTGAGAACTGAAATGTCAAAGGGGAACCTCATAGGTATGGTAACCTTAGACCTGCAAAAGGCCTTCGATACTGTCAACCACAATATATTATGTAATAAACTTCAAGCTATCGGTATAGGTTCTGTAGACTGGTTTAAGTCCTACCTTAGCAACAGGAGACAAATAGTCAAAATCAACAAAACAGAATCAGAACCCCTGCCGATAACATGTGGAGTTCCCCAAGGTAGTATTCTGGGTCCCTTATTATTCTTATGTTATGTCAATGATATGCCTATCAGTGTCAAGTGCAAACTCCTACTGTATGCAGATGACAGTGCTCTGTTAGTGTCAGGTAAAGACCAACAAGATATTGCTAATGTTTTAACACTGGAACTGGAGTCCTGCAGCAAATGGTTAGTAGACAACAAACTATCATTACACCTAGGGAAAACTGAAGCCATTCTCTTTGGCACGAAACATAAACTGAGAAGGGTAAATAATTTTAATGTTCAATGTAATGGGGACCCCATCACTTTGGTTTCATCAGTAAAATATTTGGGAATCCCCTTTGACCCATCCATGTCAGGAGAATTGATAGGGAACAGTGTAGTAAAGAAAGCGAATGCCAGACTGAAGTTCCTCTATAGACAAGCACAGTGTCTACCTACTGAGGCTCGCAAGACCCTATGTCTAGCCCTTATACAATGCCATATGGATTACGCTTGCTCTTCTTGGTACTCTGCCTTGACAAAAAAAACTGAAAGATAGACTGCAAATCACCCAGAACAAAATCGTAAGATTCATCCTGGGGCTGGGACCAAGAGAACATGTAGGCCAGGATGAATTACAGCAGTTGGATATGCTGAATGTTGAAGACAGAGTAAAACAACTGAAGCTAAATCATGTTTATAAAATTGCTCACAAACAATGTCCAGAATATCTTGCTGTCAATTTTGTCAAGGTTGGGAACCAAAGCAATCATAGTACTAGGGGGAGAGAGCACAACTTTGTAGTACCCACAGTCATTGGACAGGCTTCAAACACCTTTTATTGTACAGCAATAAAGGAATGGAACAGACTGCCCACACATGTCAAAGCCAGTCATAGCATGAACCAGTTCAAGAAGAGTGCCAAAAGGTGTCTGATGAATGTAGCTACAGAAAGGGAGGGGAATGATTTTATATTTTTTAGCTAACATACGTTTAAATTTTACCATATTCCTAGTAATGACCCTCGTATTGTCGATAGTCTTAATGACCTTGGTGTAGTAGATAGTCTTTTTAGTATGATAATAAGATGTTATCTTCATTGTAGAATAATAAGAAAATATTATAACCTTTATATTATAATAATAAGGTAAAAGGACCCCAGTGGAAATAAGTCACTCTGTCTGACTTTTTTGGGTTATCCTAGGTTCTCTACACATATGCTGCTATGTATGATAATTCTATGTAACTGTATTTGTGTATACCTGAATAAACTTACTTACTTACTTACTTACTAACAGGACACACAACCATCACACAAGACACAGATCTCTTTTTGATGTACCCCGTGCCCATATCACACTGTGTAAAAACTCTATGCATGTAAAGAGTCCCAAAATTTGGAATTCATTACCAGAAAATACTAAAGTAACCCAGTCTGAAAATCAATTTAACCCTTTCAGGGTCCAAAGGCCAAATTTCAGAGTGCACACCAGTGTCTAAGAATTTTCAAAAAATTATTTTGTTATTTTTTCTTATAAAATGGTAGAGAATCTTTTTCTGAAGGTAATAAAATAAAAAGTACAAAATTTTATGGAAAATTGACGAAATTATGCTCTCGCAAATTTTGATGTGTCGGCGATATTTACTCATCGGCCATTTTGCCGACTTTGACTCCCATTTTAGGCCAATTACATTACTCCAGTCGACCAAATTCTTAGCTATTTCACTAGTATTACTTCTATTCTATCAATTGAGCACAAGAAATCGCCACTCACATCTTATCAGAGTGAGCTGAGCTCATGGCGTAGATCTACGGTTTGGACCCTAAACATATAGCCGTAGATCTACGGGACGGACCCTCAAAGGGTTAAGACTCTTCTCCAAAGCCACTTACTCACCCTAAATATTCAATATTTAACTTTACCAAAAAATCTCCCAATTACCTGAATCTTAAAACTTAAAGACTAGATGCCCAAGTTCATTTATTGATTAATACTACATAGTAGTATAAATACCTACCCAAAACAGTACTGCCCTACACCAAATTGTACCATTCTCATACTGTAGAATATTTTTGGCAAATCACAATGTTATATTCCCATAATATAATTTCAATATTTAGTACTACTAAAACTATTGTCCATTGTCGACAGGAATATAATTGAATCATGTTTCATAAAAAGCAGTTTTGAAAACAATATGAATATTTCCTTTTGTTTATATAAATTAGATTCATTTATAATAGAACTATTGTACAACTTAAACTATGATAAATTTCTTTAGTATTAAGTAGTCAGTAAACCTTAATTAAATTAACCCTGTCAGGGTCGACAGGCCCTCTCCGAGACTTGTTCTCAGGGTCGGTCAAATTTAAAAAAAAAAAAAAAAATTCTTATGAAAAGATAGAGAATCTTTTCCCAATCATAATGACACCAAAAGTATGAAATATGATGGAAAACTTACGGAATTATGCTCTCGCGAAGTTAGCGGTCTCGACGATGTTTACGCATCGGCGATTTTGCCCATTGAGCCCTATTTTGGCCAATTCCAGTGTACTAGTCGACAACAATCATAACTATTTCTCTAGAACTCCATTTTTTCTATTGAATGAGTACAAGAAACCACCCATTTACTGATTTCAACTATCCAATACAGTGGTCAGAATTTAGCAATTTTGCCAATTTCACACAAATTTCAAAAGATGCCAATTTCCAAATAGGGTCCAGAATAAACAAGAAAGACATTCCTGGCACTAAAATAACATTTCCTCTGTTCGTTAGCCACATCCCCAGGCCCCTCTTATTTTTCTTTGGCTTTCCACTTTCAATTTTTATTCTTACAAAAAATAGAAGATTTACTGTTATGCAGACTGCTGCATTAGTGTAGAAATGGTATAAATAATATCAGCGCACTTGTGAAAGAATATTAGACTCGCCAGTTGACGTGTATTGGACGCTTGGCATGATTTGTTTACGTTTGAACTTTGGTAAATCAAACATTTCTGCTACTTTGAGCTCAATTTCAAGGTACTTTTCATTGTAAAACCAGTCAAAATCATCTCAATTTCTATATGTCTTCCATTCTATAAAATGAGACCAAGAAAACTAGAATACAACAATAAATACCATACGAAAATACAGTGCAAAGTCACCGTTTTATTCCAAAAACACGGTCAAAGTTTTTTTTTTCTCTATGCACTGTGTGCTGCAGGATTTTTTTTATACTGCGCACACTGACCACATAGACCCATTCTTTCATATGTATGCCTACCAGCTTTCTCCCACTAGATTTGAGGGCACTAGAATTTAGGCATACAGTGGACCCCCGCATAACGGACGCCTTGCATAGCGGACAATCCGCATAGCGGACGCTTTGATCGCTAAAATTTTGCCCCGCATAGCGCCCAAAAACACGCTCAGCGGCCTTCGTCCGAGACGCGTCCAATGTGCGGCCTGAGCCACGCTCACATGTTCCGCGGGTGGCATTGTTTACCAGCCAGCCTCCGCGGTAACATCCAAGCATACAATCGGAACATTTTGTATTATTACAGTGTTTTTGGTGATTTTTTTCTGGAAAATAAGTGACCATGGGCCCCAAGAAAGCTTCTAGTGCCAACCCTACAGCAATAAGGGTGAGAATTACTATGGAGATGAAGAAAAAGATCATTGATAAGTATGAAAGTGGAGTGCGTATCTCCGAGCTGGCCAGGTTGTATAATAAACCCCAATCAACCATCGCTACTATTGGTGTATCACCGTCAGCTGCTGCTGCACTGTCAGCTGCTGCTGCTGTACCACCGTCAGCTGCTCCTGCTGCTGTAGTACCGTCTGCTGCTGCTGTAGCATCATCTGCTGCTGCTGTAGCATCGTCTGCTGCTGCTGTAGCATCGTCTGTTGCTGCTGTAGCATCGTCTGTTGCTGTTGTACCACCGTCAGCTGCTGCTGCTGCTGTAGCATCGTCTGCTGCTGCTGCTGCTGTAGCATCGTCTGCTGCTGCTGTAACATCGTCAGTTGCTGCTGTAGCATCGTCTGCTGCTGCTGCTGCTGTAGCATCGTCTGCTGCTGCTGTAACATCGTCAGCTGCTGCTGCTGCTGCTGTAGCACCGTTGTTGGTGTGGCTTATTGAGAATACCAAGAAACAATTAACCCCAGAGGATTTGCCACCCAGGATAGCCCAAAAAAGTCAGTGTCATCGAAGACTGTCTAACTTATTTCCATTGGGGTCCTTAATCTTGTCTCCCAGGATGCAACCCACACCAGTCGACTAACACCCAGGTGAACAGGGAAAATGCCTGGAACTAGTGCTCATATTGGTGAATTTAGAGCCAGCAAAGGTTGGTTTGAGAGATTTAAGAATCGTAGTGACATACACAGTGTGATAAGGCCTGTTCTGGAAGAAAATACCAAACAGGACCTACAGTACTCAGGAGGAAAAGGCACTCCCAGGACACAGTGTCTCATCAGTCATTGCTGCATCTTCAATAAAGGTAAGTGTCATTTATTCTTCATTTAGTAGAGTAGTACATGCACAATATATATTGTGCATGTACTACTCTACTATTGTGCATGTATCCTTCTCTTTGTGTGTAGGAAAATGTATATTTCATGTGGTAAAATTTTTTTTTTCAAACTTTTGGGTGTCTTGCACGGATTAATTTGATTTCCATTATTTCTTATGGGGAAAATTCATTCACATAGCGAACATTTCGCATAACAGCCAGCCCTCTTGCACGGATTAAGGTCGCTATGCGGGGGTCCACTGTACTAGTACGTCAAAAACCCTGGGTCGTAAGCCGTACTAGTACGGCTGAAACCCTCAAAGGGTTAATAATATCTGTATTACCTTTTTCTTTCCTACTTAAGCACTGTTAAAATTCTCTTATAATCATACCTAATTTTCCCTTTTCTCCCAAACTACAAATAACAAACTAGTGTATGTTCCTACTACACTACTCTGCAATACCTTGAACCATCCCTCACTAGCTAGTATTGACTACCTCAAATAATATTCCTTTAGTGATATTAATTGCTCAAAATTTATGCTATGAGGCAAATCCTACTCTCAGATTATTTTCATATCTTAGTGACTATATTGTGTGTGCAATTAGTGTATTTTCAATTACATTATTGTTCAAGGCCCAAAACTATCTTTTGCTAGCTACTACCAACTACCTCATATTATTTTTACTCTTTATAGTACAATAAATTGCTCATCTTATTATATATAACAAATCAGATCTTACTCCCAAATCAATATCATATCATAGTGACTATCTGCCAATTTAACTTTGTTTACCATCATTTAATTTAGTCCCTTATACATTTTCTCCTTTATTTTAGCTTTACATAACAACCTTAGTTCATATATTCACAATTGTTAAAATAATCAAGGTGCTATTCTCAGGTGCTAAAGTGTAATAAGTTCACTATTTTGCCATTATATTCCCTAGCTCATTTATTTGATTACCACTTTATTTGTTCACCACAAATTTTTTTTAGTCCCTTTTATACTGTCTCCTTTATTTTAGCTTTAAAGAACTACCTTAGCTCAAATTTTTACATTTGTTAAAATAATTCAGGTGCTATTTTATAGCTTTACAATACTTACTTTGTCTTATACTACATAATTCTAACTATAGATTCCCTATAAATCTTATGATAACAAGCACTGATCCTGATACCAACCTCTTATTGAATGACTTAAATGAATCAAACAGTAACTGTAATTACTACACAGCAGAACAATCAAAGGCACTTCTCAGAGCCAACAACAACATAACTGTCTTTAACTACAATATCAGATCTTTAAGTAAACATTACGATGATCTCATAGCATTACTAAATTCCCTGCATGCCAGTATATCCATCATTACTCTCACCGAAACCTGGTTAAAGCCTGATACTACAGATGTCTATGCCATTCCTGGTTACACAGCCATACACAACTGTAGGCCAGATCAACAATGCGGTGGCACAGCTATGTACTACTCAGACCAACTAGAATGTATCACTAATACATGTACTTGCACAAGGGATGAGCATGGGGAATATATAATAGCTAAATTCAAATCCAAATACCTACAAAAACCTCTCACAGTGATAAACATCTACAGAGTACCACAGTCAAACATTAGCCGTTTTAGTGAAAACCTAGGAAGTATGATAACTGATGCACGCATCAGTTACTACTCTCAGGTGACTTCAATATAAATCTCCTGCAAGACCAGGACCCACACATTACTGAATTCACAAACACTGAGTAACTGCATGTTGCTACCAACAGTAACAAAACCTACAAGAGTTACAGAGACTAGTGTTTCCCTACTAGACCACATCTGGACCAACACCATATCCCCTTTAACATCAGGCATAATCACGGATAATACCACAGATCACTACCCTACCTTCCTCATAACAAATCTTGGCAAATTATCCCAAGACACTACTAAAGTCACTTTTAGACTTCACAATGAGGCAGCCATTAGTAACTTCACAGCAGCAGTGACAAACATTGGCTGGCACACTGAGCTAGAAATCTATACAGATATTGACGAATGTATTAATAATTTTCTAAAAAAGACCCAATACCTCTATAACAAGTACTGCCCCCAAAAAACTAAACAGATGACAGCTAAGAGACTGAACAGTCCCTGGCTAACACCCAGCATCCTCAAATCCATAAATACAAAGCACCTATACGAAAAACAGTAAAGAATGGGTCACATAACCAGAGACCAAACAAAACGTTACTCGTCAATCCTAACCAGCCTGATAAGAAGGGCTAAAAAATTGTATTATGAGAACAGGTTGTCCAACTTACGAGGTGACATAAAAAAGACCTGAAAAACCCTATCAGAAATTCTAGGAACAAAAAAGATATCACCAAATAGCAAAATTGAATTAACAAAACCAGATGAACCCCAACTCCCACCAACAGAAACAGCAAACAGACTCAATAATTTCTTCTTCACCATAGGAAAAAACCTTGCCAATAAAATCCCAAGCTCAGATACCCCACCCAATAACTACTTCACTGACAACTACCCGAACACACTGTTCCTAGCTCCGAAGAACCCTACTGAAGTCTACCTTATTATCAACACACTAAAAAACAAGACAGGAGATTTAAATACCTTACCACCCTTTATATACAAAAGTGTCACAAGTGCTATCACCAATCATTGGAACAATCTTTAACAAATCCATAGAATCCTCTACCTTCCCTACAGTTCTCAAAATAGCAAGGGTCACCCCGATCCATAAAGAAGGAGACCAGACAGACTTGAATAACTATAGGTCAATATCCAACTTACACCCTCTCTCTAAATCTTCGAAAAATTAATTCATAAGCGAATCTATTCCTACCTCATCTCCCACAACATACTCAACCCCCGTCAATTTGGGTTCAGGCCTAATAAAAATACTAATGATGCTATTATACACATGCTTGAACACACACACACTGCAATAGAGAAAAAAAAGTCCCACTGGGGATCTTCATTGACTTACGTAAAGCTTTTGATACAGTTGACCATGACTTGCTCCATATAAAATTGTTGCACTATGGTATAAGCGGGCACTCCCTCAACTACCTAAAGTTTTACCTCAACAACAGAAGCCAATATGTGTACACAAACGGGGCAAACTCTTCCGCACAGCCAATTACAGTTGGTGTCCCACAGGGAAGTGTCCTAGGCCCTCTTTTTCTCATAAACATAAATGACCTACCAAATGCATTGCAACTACTCAAACCTACACTATTTGCAGATGACATTACATACGTCATCTCTCACCCAAGCCCAGTCACACTAGTTAATACTGTAAACACTGAATTACAGAAAATATCTACCTGGATGAGGACTAACAAACTTACTCTAAACATTGACAAAACCTACTTCATTCAGTTTGGTAACAGAGCTACAGACATCCCTCTTAACATAATGATAAATGGATCACCTATCACAAAACTCACAGAGGGAAAATTCTTAGGAATCCACCTTGATAATAAACTCAAATTTCAAACACATATGCAACAAATTTTCAAAAAAATTTCCGAGACCATGGGCATACTATCAAAGATACGGTACTATGTTCCACAGTCAGCCCTCCTGGCCCTATATCACCACTTATTTACCCCTATCTCACCTTTGGAATTTGTGCATGGGGCTCAACAACAATAAACCATCTCAGACCATTAATTACCCAACAAAAAGCTGCAGTCAGAATGATAACAAATTCCCACTACAGGCAGAACACCCCACCAATATTCAAAACTCTAAACCTACTCACCATACAAAACATCCATGCTTATTACTGCACCTACTACATACATAGAACACTTAACTCTGATATAAACCCTCCCCTCAAGCGTCTCCTTACCAACCTCAACAGAACACATGACCATAACACAAGGCACAGATCACTCTCTGATGTTCCTCGTGTCCATCTCACGCCATGCAAAAACTCAATGCACATAAAAGGCCCTAAAATCTGGAATTCATTACTTGTGAATATAAAAGAAACACTGTTTATAAATTCATGTCTCTTCTCAAAAATCACTTACTCACCCACAACTAAATAAATACTGAATAATTGTATCCCATAAATTGTATCTCATAAATGTTTCTCATTATTGTATCTCATAAATGTCTAACATGTGACCCAATCAAACTTTGTTATTTTTTAATTACATTACCTAACAGAATACTCTATTCTATTGAATGCACAGCAACACAGTAAATGACCATATGACCTGTCTTTAAGAACATAAGAACGAAGGAACACTGCAGCAGGAATACTGCTAAATTGTTATCTGTTTACAATAATGTTTTTACCACTGAATATATCATTGCTTAGTTAATCTTTAGTTAATTTAAGATTGCCCATAATGCTCTGCATACAAGGGGCTTTGGCATGCTGCACTTTAATAACTGCATTCCTTTGTACTTCTCTATATCATGTTCAAATAAATAAATAAATAAATAAATAAATAAATAAAATAAATAAATAAATAAATAAATAAAAACCCAACTCAATATATTTAAGATTTGTTTACAATACTTTAATACTAAACAAAAACAGTGAAATATGTTTTTTTCGTTAGATTCAGAATGATTTTGGTGAAATTATTGCATACACAAATTTTCACTTGTCCTATATGGCAAGATGAGCATTGCTATTTAAGCCAAGATCACAAGTTCTGCCTATTATATATGAGTTTGGGAATGTGTGTAAAGATAGAAAGTTGAAAGTGAACATAGAAAAGAGTAAGGTGATGAGGGTGTCAAATGATTTAGATAAAGAAAAATTGGATATCAAATTGGGGAGGAGGAGTATGGAAGAAGTGAATGTTTTCAGATACTTGGGAGTTAACGTGTCGGCGGATGGATTTATGAAGGATGAGGTTAATCATAGAATTGATGAGGGAAAAAAGGTGAGTGGTGCATTGAGGTATATGTGGAGTCAAAAAACGTTATCTATGGAGGCAAAGAAGGGAATGTATGAAAGTATAGTAGTACCAACACTCGTATATGGGTGTGAAGCTTGGGTGGTAAATGCAGCAGCGAGGAGATGGTTGGAGGCAGTGGAGGAAGGGGTTTGGGATATTGGCAGTTTGGAGGGATATGTTGTGTATCTTTATATGTGTATGCTTCTAGACTGTTGTATTCTGAGCACCTCTGCAAAAACAGTGATAATGTGCGAGTGTGGTGAAAGTGTTGAATGATGATGAAAGTATTTTCTTTATGGGGATTTTCTTTCTTTTTTTGGGTCACCCTGCCTCGGTGGGAGACGGCCGACTTGTTGATGTTGATATATATATATATATATATATATATATATAGATATATATATATATATATATATATATATATATATATAGATATATATATTCTTTCTTTCACCACACCGGCCGTATCCCACCGAGGCGGGGTGGCCCAAAAGGAAAAATGAAAGTTTCTCCTTTTACATTTAGTAATATATACAGGAGAAGGGGTTACTAGCCCCTTGCTCCCGGCATTTTAGTTGCCTCTTACAACATGCATGGCTTACGGAGGAAGAATTCTAGTCCACTTCCCCATGGAGATAAGATGAAATAAACAAGAACAAGAACTAGAAAGAAAATAGAAGAAAACCCAGAGGGGTGTGTATATATATGCTTATACATGTATGTGTAGCGTGACCTAAGTGTAAGTAGAAGTAGCAAGACATACCTGAAATCTTGCATGTTTATGAGACAAACAAAAGACACCAGCAATCCTACCATCGTGTAAAACAATTACAGGCTTTCGTTTTACACTCACTTGGCAGGACGGTAGTACCTCCCTGGGCGGTTGCTGTCTACCAACCTACTACCTACATATATATTATATATGTATAATATATATATATATATATATATATATATATATATATATTTTTTTTTTTTTTTTTTTTTTTTTCAACAAGTCGGCCGTCTCCCACCGAGGCAGGGTGACCCAAAAAAGAAAGAAAATCCCCAAAAAGAAAATACTTTCATCATCATTCAACACTTTCACCACACTCGCACATTATCACTGTTTTTGCAGAGGTGCTCAGAATACAACAGTCTAGAAGCATACACATATAAAGA
Source organism: Cherax quadricarinatus (assembly GCF_038502225.1). NCBI lineage: Eukaryota > Metazoa > Arthropoda > Malacostraca > Decapoda > Parastacidae > Cherax > Cherax quadricarinatus. The sequence continues at coordinate 42,517,013 of NC_091310.1, read as the reverse complement.
TACACAAACATATCCCTCCAAACTGCCAATATCCCAAAACCCCTCCTTTAAAGTGCAGGCATTGTACTTCCCATTTCCAGGACTCAAGTCCGACTATATGAAAATAACCGGTTTCCCTGAATCCCTTCACTAAATATTACCCTGCTCACACTCCAACAGATCGTCAGGTCCCAAGTACCATTCGTCTCCATTCACTCCTATCTAACACGCTCACGCACGCTTGCTGGAAGTCCAAGCCCCTTACCCACAAAACCTCCTTTACCCCCTCTCTCCAACCCTTTCGAGGACGACCCCTACCCCGCCTTCCTTCCCCTATAGATTTATATGCTTTCCATGTCATTCTACTTTGATCCATTCTCTCTAAATGACCAAACCACCTCAACAACCCCTCTTCTGCCCTCTGACTAATACTTTTATTAACTCCACACCTTCTCCTAATTTCCACACTCCGAATTTTCTGCATAATATTTACACCACACATTGCCCTTAAACAGGACATCTCCACTGCCTCCAACCGTCTCCTCGCTGCTGCATTTACCACCCAAGCTTCACACCCATATAAGAGTGTTGGTACTACTATACTTTCATACATTCCCTTCTTTGCCTCCATAGATAACATTTTTTGACTCCACATATACCTCAACGCACCACTCACCTTTTTTCCCTCATCAATTCTATGATTAACCTCATCCTTCATAAATCCATCCGCCGACACGTCAACTCCCAAGTATCTGAAAACATTCACTTCTTCCATACTCCTCCTCCCCAATTTGATATCCAATTTTTCTTTATCTAAATCATTTGACACCCTCATCACCTTACTCTTTTCTATGTTCACTTTCAACTTTCTACCTTTACACACACTCCCAAACTCATCCACTAACCTTTGCAATTTTTCTTTAGAATCTCCCATAAGCACAGTATCATCAGCAAAAAGTAACTGTGTCAATTCCCATTTTGAATTTGATTCCCCATAATTTAATCCCACCCCTCTCCCAAACACCCTAGCATTTACTTCCTTAACAACCCCATCTATAAATATATTAAACAACCATGGTGACATTACACATCCCTGTCTAAGACCTACTTTTACCGGGAAATAGTCTCCCTCTCTTCTACACACCCTAACCTGAGCCTCACTATCTTCATAAAAACTCTTTACAGCATTTAATAACTTACCACCTATTCCATATACTTGCAACATCTGCCACATTGCTCCTCTATCCACTCTATCATATGCCTTTTCTAAATCCATAAATGCAATAAAAACTTCCCTACCTTTATCTAAATACTGTTCACATATATGCTTCAATGTAAACACTTGATCTACACATCCCCTACCCACTCTGAAACCTCCTTGCTCATCCGCAATCCTACATTCTGTCTTACCTCTAATTCTTTCAATTATAACCCTACCGTACACTTTTCCTGGTATACTCAGTAAGCTTATTCCTCTATAATTTTTACAATCTCTTTTGTCCCCTTTCCCTTTATATAAAGGGACTATACATGCTCTCCGCCAATCCCTAGGTACCTTCCCCTCTTTCATACATTTATTGAACAAAAGTACCAACCACTCCAACACTATATCCCCCCCTGCTTTTAACATTTCTGTCATGATCCCATCAGTACCAGCTGCTTTACCCCCTTTCATTTTACGTAATGCCTCACGTACCTCCCCCACACTTACATTCTGCTCTTCTTCACTCCTAAAAGATGGTATACCTCCCTGACCAGTGCATGAAATTACTGCCTCTGTTTCTTCCTTAACATTTAAAAGTTCCTCAAAATATTCTCGCCATCTACCTAATACCTCCATCTCCCCATCTACTAACTCCCCTACTCTGTTTTTAACTGACAAATCCATATTTTCCCTTGGCTTTCTTAACTTGTTTAACTCACTCCAAAATTTTTTCTTATTTTCATTAAAATTTCTTGACAGTGCCTCTCCCACTCTATCATCTGCTCTCCTTTTGCACTCTCTCACCACTCTCTTTACCTTTCTTTTACTCTCCATATATTCTGCTCTTCTTATAACACTTCTGCTTTGTAAAAACCTCTCATAAGCTACCTTTTTCTCTTTTATCACACCCTTTACTTCATCATTCCACCAATCACTCCTCTTTCCTCCTGCACCCACCCTCCTATAACCACAAACTTCTGCCCCACATTCTAATACTGCATTTTTAAAACTATTCCAACCCTCTTCAACCCCCCCATTACTCATCTTTGCACTATCCCACCTTTCTGCCAATAGTCGCTTATATCTCACCCGAACTTCCTCCTCCCTTAGTTTATACACTTTCACCTCCCTCTTACTTGTTGTTGCCACCTTCCTCTTTTCCCATCTACCTCTTACTCTAACTGTAGCTACAACTAAATAATGATCCGATATATCAGTTGCCCCTCTATAAACATGTACATCCTGGAGCCTACCCATCAACCTTTTATCCACCAATACATAATCTAATAAACTACTTTCATTACGTGCTACATCATACCTTGTATATTTATTTATCCTCTTTTTCATAAAATATGTATTACTTATTACCAAATTTCTTTCTACACATAGCTCAATTAAAGGCTCCCCATTTACATTTACCCCTGGCACCCCAAATTTACCTACTACTCCCTCCATAACATTTTTACCCACTTTAGCATTGAAATCCCCAACCACCATTACTCTCACACTTGATTCAAAACTCCCCACGCATTCACTCAACATTTCCCAAAATCTCTCTCTCTCCTCTACACTTCTCTCTTCTCCAGGTGCATACACGCTTATTATAACCCACTTTTCACATCCAATCTTTATTTTACTCCACATAATCCTTGAATTAATACATTTATAGTCCCTCTTTTCCTGCCATAGCTTATCCTTCAACATTATTGCTACTCCTTCTTTAGCTCTAACTCTATTTGAAACCCCTGACCTAATCCCATTTATTCCTCTCCACTGAAACTCTCCCACCCCCTTCAGCTTTGTTTCACTTAAAGCCAGGACATCCAGCTTCTTCTCATTCATAACATCCACAATCATCTCTTTCTTATCATCTGCACAACATCCACGCACATTCAGACTTCCCACTTTGACAATTTTCTTCTTCTTATTCTTTTTAGTAATCTTTACAGGAAAAGGGGTTACTAGCCCATTGTTCCCGGCATTTTAGTTGACTTTTACAACACGCATGGCTTACGGAGGAAAGATTCTTATTCCACTTCCCCATGGATATAAAAGGAAAATTAATAAGACCAAGAACTATTAAGATAAAATCAAAGAAAACTCAGATGAGTGTGTATGAATAAATGTGTATATGTATGTGTAGTATGACCTAAGTGTAAGTAGAAGTAGCAAGACATGCCTGTAATCTTGCATATTTATGAGACAGACAAAAGACATCAGCAATCCTACCATCATGTAAAACAATCACAGGCTTTCGTTTTACACTCACTTGGCAGGACGGTAGTACCTCCCTGGGTGGTTGCTGTCTACCAACCTACTATATATATAAATATATATATATATATATATTATATATATTATAT
>NC_091310.1:42498467-42508467 GCF_038502225.1 Cherax quadricarinatus | reverse complement strand
GTTGCAGGCATTTTTTTAATTAAATCCTCATGCAACTTCCTAGCCTTTTCACATATGATCGCTTGAGAGACGCTATCTCCTGCTATCTGTTTTTCATTTATCCACACCAATAAGAGTCTCTCAACATCTTCCATCACTTGCGATCTTTGTTTCGAAAACACAGTTGAACCTTTGGCAAGAACAGCTTCCTTGATTGTCTTTCTGGTGCCCACAATAGTAGCGATGGTTGATTGGGGTTTCTTGTACAGCTTGACTAGGTCAGCTATACGCACTCCACTTTCATACTTATCAATTATCTCTTTCTTCATTTCTATAGTAATTCTTACCCTTTTAGGTGTAGGGTTGGCACTAGAAGCTTTCTTGGGGCCCATGGTCACTTATTTTCCAGAAACAGCACCGAAAATACTGTAATAATACGAAATATTCCGAGTGTATGCTTGGATGTTACCGCGGAGGCTGGCTGGTAAACAATGGGACGGCTGGCACATGTGAGGCTGGCTGAGGGCACATTGGACGCGTCTCGGACGAAAATCGGTAAGCGGGTTTTTAATCGGTATGCGCGGCAAAAATTTTGCGATAAAAGTAATCGGTATGCGGAAAAATCGCTATGTGATGCCATCGTTATGCGGGGGTCCACTGTATATATATATGTATGTATATATATATGTATGTATATATATATGTATGTATATATATATGTATATATATATATATATATATGTATACACACATATATACACATGTATATCGTGCCTAATAGGCAGAACTTGCGATCTTGGCTGAAATAGCAACGCTCATCTTGCCATATAGGACAAGTGAAAATTTGTGTATGCAATAATTTCGCCAAAATCATTCTGAACCTAACGAAAAAAATATATTTCACTGTGTTTGTTTAGTATTAAATTACTGTAAACAAATCTAAAATATATTTAGTTGGGTTAGGCTAAAATAAATTGCACTTGTTATAATAAGGTTAGGTAAGTTTTATAAGTTCATTTTGGTGGAAAATTAAAAATTTTTACATAAACATTAATGAAAAAAATATATCTTTAAACGTATAAGAGAAAATTTTAGAAAGGACTTAATTTTAAATGAGTTCTTGCTAATTGACCAGTTTTACATATTCGGCACGACATATATATAAATTTATGGACCGTTTTCACCGGGTTACCCTATTTTGGTGATAGAGAGCCAGTAGAATGAAGTCTACCTTGTTACTGTGGGTTCAAAAGAAATGCATAAGTTTATAATAAATTCTGCATTTCTTAGGTCCCATTCCAAATGTCATAGTGTAGCATGCAGCTTTAAAGAATTTCAAGTGATCAGTATCAGTGGAAAAACTGCCTACAGTATATCAGTGACAAATGAATGTATCTCACAATATTTAAATTAATTCTCTTAAAATAGCTACACTATAATTTATGGTTTTAAAAAATACCGAAACTGCAAGATAGACAGCTGTACTGTAGGTGCACAAAATAAAAAAAAATTGCCATACCTTTAAAATTTCAGCTGTCATTGCGTGTGTGTTTCTTCTACTTCCGTAACATGAACATGTACACATGTAACAAAATTACAAGCACATTTTTTGTGACATGATGCTGGCCTAATATGCAAGTTGTATCACAAAGATGGCACTGGGAGAACTGCAGCTAAAATGTAAGCAGCTGTTTAATTGGAGAAGAGGACATCTTGTAGTTTTACGAAGCGCAATGCCAACAAAGATGCTCTTTTGCAAACTGAGGAGTGTTTTCTCACTACATATTTCCACACACTTTAAATACCTATTTTTTAGTTGAACTTGCTGGCGTTATTAATAAGTCACAACTTGCTCAAAAATTCTGTCGACACTACAAGGTTGATGCACAGGAGTACTGAGTAGAGGTGAAGGCAGCACCTCGAAGGCTCACCTTGGTCTTGGGATGCTCGTCCTTGGGAGAGGTCGCATCTAGGTTGTCTGAGGAAGAACTGGCACTCGACTGTACACACTTGTTGTCTAGGAGGTGGTCGCTGGACTGTGTGGGGGACTGTGAGGGCGACTCGAGAGCCACACGCTGGTATATACCTTCCTCAAGCATGAAGGCAGCGATGAAGAGCAAGTCTGGTCACCTTCACCTGGACAGGTCCTGGTCACTGCCTGGACAGGACCTGGACACTTTCACCAGGTCATGTCCTGGCTAACACTTTCACCGAGACAGGTACTGGATGCCTTCACCAGGACATGTTCTGGTTATTGACTTCACAGAGGCAGGTCCTGGACACCTTCACCAGATCACGTCCTGGTCAACACCTTCCCAGACAGTTTCTGAACACCCTCACCAGGTCAGGTCCTGAACACTTTCACTAGATGAGGTTTGGTTAATATCTTCCCAAAGACAGGTCCTAGACACTCACTAGGTCAGGTCCTGGTAAGCAACTTCCCAGATAGTTCCTGATCAACACCTTCACCAGGTCAGGCCCCAGTCACCTTCCCAGAGACAGGTCCTGGACTCCTTCACCAGGTTAAGTTCTTGTTAACACTCCTAAACACTTTCACCTGGCCAGGTCCCAGACAACACTTTCCCAGAGGCAGGTCATAGACACCTTTAACAGATCAGGTCCTGGTCAGCACCTAAACCAGGTCAGGTCCTGGTCAGCAACTTCACCAGGTCAAATCCTGGTCAGCACCTTCACCAAGTCAGGGCCTAGTCAGCACCTTCACCAGGTAAGGTCCTATCCACACCTTCACCAGGTCAGGTCCTGTCCGCACCTCCACCAGGTCAGCTAGTGGTCAGCACCTTCACCAGGTCAGGTTGTGATCAGCACCTCCACCAGGTCAGGTCGTGGTCAGCACCTTCACCAGGTCAGGTTATGATCAGCAGCTTCACCAGGTCAGGTCGTGGTCAGCACCTTCACCAGGTCAGGTCAACACCACCTTGACACACAACACTGGCACCAGAACCTGACCTCCCAGGGGTCACTACTACCGTCACTCCCGCGGGCGCACCGTGACCCTCCTTGACCCAGGTCACTGCAGCAGGTCAGAGAGCACACCACGGACACGAACAAGGCGGCAGGAAGGTCAAATAACAGGTGACATGAGCGAGCAGCTGCACCTTAATGAGGGTGTGTTCAGAGACTGAGTAAGTCAGGGTCGCGCACCCGCGGCCGCCCACAACACGCCCATCACGCCCACTCCCGCCCACCATACTCACTACATCATCCTTATTATCACTCCCTGGGAGGAGTAGCAGCCTCCCTAGAGGTGCTAATGTGGGTATTCTCACGCAAAAGAGAAACAATGGCCTCAAAACTGTGGTAAATAACTGGCAGTGCCACCTGTTGGCAGGCAAGTTCCGCCGCTCCACCACCTGGAAATAACCATCTTTTATGATGAGATAAACACACTAAAATATTTATTTTCATGTTCCCAATAAGCTTTAAAGTTTATTTCAGCATTATTTAAGTTAAAGTCTGGAATGTGTTCAGACTAGAGTTACAGTATAAATTCCTACAATAACTGCATTAAGCTCATGATTATTATAGGCATGCATTGATGATAAATAAAATATTTAACTTAGGATAACCCAACAAAATTAAAAAATATTTCTTTACAGACTTACCTTTGTGGATTACAAGAACATAATATATCGGCACAAAATAATGCACTTGTAAGGTTTAGTAGAGAACCACCCTAGGCGGAGAGAACGTCAGAGTCGCCAGCAAGTTTTCTCCTCACAAAGAACGTGATTAATTATGAACCATGATAGCTCGGATAATGGCTTTATTGCTCACATAATTATTATCACAATCTATACCTTCATTCTTCTGAAAGTGGTTACCAGGTCAAGCTGTTAGCCAATGCATTTATAAAGTTCAGTATATTTAGGTCAGCTGCATACGGTATATTACACACAGTAAAGATAAATAATTTACCCCTTTGTCGGGTTCCTTGAGATAAGATAACTTAAGATTTTGTTCGGATTTTTAATCCGAAGGGTTAAACACCAAGGATAACCCAATAAAAGCAGTATGTCATCTAGGATTGTCTTATTTCCATTGAGGGTCTTTAATCTTGTCCCCCAGGATGCTACCCACATAATTCGACTGACATCCAATGGAAATAAGTCACTTTGACTTTTTTGGGTCATCCTAGGTAATCGACACATATACTGCTATGTATGATAATGTGTGTAACTGTATTTATGTATACCTGTACCTGAATCAACTTACCCAGGTGCCTACTTACTGCTAGGTTGAAGGAAACGTGCCCGATGTGTCAGCTCGTGCCGGAGGTCGAACCACGGACACTATCCAATAAATCGGACTCGCTCTCCTTTTCTTGAAACAAACATAATTACTTCCCATTCCCAGGCACTGTATGACCCTTACAGGTTTAAAGCTTCCCCATGAAAATAAAAATACGTCTTAAACACACCGGTGGTTTCCCATAAAAAAAAAAAAGAGGAAACGTCCATCGTCATTCGTTTAATGGCTGTCTTGCCACAAACATGTTTACATCATAGTTCAGATAACCTGAACTGTAATATCCTCACTCCTCCTTTAGAATGCAAGCACTGTGCTTCTCTGTCTCTCTTCATAAATGTTTCCTTGCTCTCGCTTCAACAGCATGTCAAGTAACAAAAAAGAACACTTGACCCCACTCTCATCTAACATGTTCGCACAAGCCTATTGGACGCCCAAGCTCCTAGCACTCAAAACCAGCTTTTCCCCCTCCCCCCATTTTCTTGGAATAACCCCTACTCCTTATTCCCTCTACCCAAAATTTATATGACATAATGAGGGCAAATTCCTAGGCCTATACCTTGACAACAACCTGAATTTCAGCACCCATATCCAACATATAACCAAAAAAGTATCCAAAACGGTTGGGATCCTCTCCAAGATACGATACTACATGCTGCAAAATGCCCTTCTCACACTGTACCACTCACTTATTTATCCATACCTCACCTATGCTATTTGTGCTTGGGGATCAACTGCAGCAACACACCTAAAGCCAATAATAACCCAACAAAAAGCTGCAGTAAGAATAATCACTAAATCCCATCCCTGGCAACACCCCCCCCCACTCTTCATAGATCTAAACTTACTCCCTGTTCAGTACATCCACACTTACTACTGTGCAATCTACATCTACAGGACCTTAAACTCCAATATCAACCTTAACCTAAAACGCTTTCTTGATAGTTGTGACAGAACCCACAGGCATAACACCAGACACAAACATCTCTACGACATTCCCCATGTCCGACTAAACCTTTACAAAAATTCAATGTATGTCAAAGGCCCTAAAATCTGGAACACCCTACCTGAGAACTCTAGAACTGCAGACACATTCATCACCTTCAAAACTACCATTAGAAAACATCTTATCTCCCTGATACACCCCATCAACTAACTACACGAATACCACCTGGTGGTTCACACTTACACTCACTCACCCATTTGACCATAAACAGAAATATTAATCTCAATCTTAAACTAATGAATCCTGTGATACTCCAATACTGAAACTATGTACTGTGCCAAAACAAAAGCATTCACATTGCTAAACTCACAAACTAGTATTTAGTCACTTAGCCATAATACCAACTTACCTCATAATTTGTAATATTTTAAAATTAAGAATTAAACTAAGTCTGCCCGAAATGCCTAGCCATGCTAGGTGTTCTAGTGGTACACTCTGTAATCATTATTTAACTACATGTAAACCACACAATAACCAAATTCTATAAACTCAGCATTGTAATCCTTATAGAGAATAAACTTTGAATTTTAATTTTAATTTTAATTTGAATCCTATTTTACTCTATCCTCTCTAAATGCTCTTCTTTTGCATCCATCTATAAAGTTCTTTGTCTGCACAAATGCTTCACTGCACCACCTATCTTTTCCCACCGTCTATTCTATGGTTCACCTCGCCTTTCACAGACAAATCCACTGAAAGATCCACTTTCAGATATCTGAACACATTTACTTCTAGACTCCCTCCCTCTTATCTCGTATCCAGTCTTTCAATGCATAGTATTTTTCTTTTGTCACCTTGCACTTTCCTATATTCTCTATTAATTTCCTTCTTTTACATGCGTCGTCCCCCAACCTTTGAAACTTTCCTCAGAATCTCCCAAAAGAACCATGTCATCAGCAAAAAGCAGCCGTGACAATTGTGGAAAATTACATTTATCTGAATGTATCATTATATACATAACAGTAAATGAACAATGATAACTATTATTTATCAGTTAGACAAGTAGGAATTTGGGACACTTAGGTCGCAAAAAAAGTCCCCCTTCGATACCTACCACTGTCATATCCACAAGTTGCTCTGGACCTATTAATTAAATGAAATATACATCACCAGGAATGCTGGTAAATATATAAATTTGTGGACTGTATATTAAAAATAAATGGTTATATTTATACACAATTACATAACAGAAGGAAAATATATCTTAATATCACTCACCGATTTGACTGGATATTAAGTTGTATCATACTCGGAAAAACCTCACTAACTAAATTTATGAAAACACTGGCCAGAATTATACACAAATCTAGAGAGCTTATCTGAGGTTCCTGGAGCTGTCTTGTCCAGTCGTCTGATATCTCAAGTTATGCAGGAATGCATGTCCAACAATTTCGCCTCCTATTTGAGAGGTGTCAGCCCAATTTTAACCTCTAGAGCACGAAAATTCCTTCCCATTACACTAACGTTGTATCCAATTCAAAACCAAGATGGCGAGTGTCTCCTTTTTTTCGATAACATACTTCTTTTAAAAATACAATATAGGGCATCTATTTACCTATAAATTACCGTATTTCCGGAAAATATATACAGTATTTTCCACAACAATTCCCGCTTTGCATTTAATTTGTTATCACTTTTAATATCTCACCTCTCCGTAACAGGAGAGTTATAATGTTAGAGAATCTCACTTTCAAAGACCACAACAATGTATCTACCACAGCTGCTAGGAAAATGATAGGATGGATAATGAGACCCTTCAAAACTACAGATACCAAGCCAATGATGATTCTCCTCCCTTTCAAGGCAGGCGAAACTGCAACCGGAGAATACACAGAGAACTTTCACTTCATGTATAAGTACCATAAAGCACCTAAACTACTGGGAACAGCTGTAGTCCCTTGACCTGTACTCCTTGGAATGCAGGCGAGAAAGATACATAATATACACTTGGAAAATTCCAGAGGGACTAGTTCCAATCTGCACACGGAAATCACTCCCTACGAAAGCAAAAGGATTCGGCAGGCGGTGCAACATCCAACCCAGTGTAAAGCAGGGGGGCCATGAGTGCACTAAGAGACAATACAGTAAGTGTCAGGGGCCCATGACTGTTCAACTGCCTTCCAGCATACATAAGGGGGATTACCAATAAACCCCTGGCTGTCTTCAAGAGGGAGCTGGACAGGCACCTAGAGTCAATTCCTGACCAGCCGGGCTGTGATTCGTACGTTGGTTTACATACGGCCAGTAGTAACAGCCTGGTTGACAGGCCCTGATCCACCACGAGGCCTAGTCATGGACCGTGCCACGGGGGCGTTGACCCCCGAAACACCCTCCAGGTATACTCCAGGGGCCCTTCCAGGATGCTGTGGATGGGCTCAACAACTTTGATCACAGGGCACCTGCGCATGCCAGTTGTTTGAAAAATCTGATCATTGTTACAGTGCACAAGTGTGGAAAATTTGAAGCCGATTGAATGAGGAGTTTTTGCGTTATGGGCAAAATAAAATTGAAAATTTTGAGGTTAAAAAAAGGACAAGGAAAATAAGGAAACCTCTTAAAGGTACCTCGTCAGGGATACCTAATAAGACCTATAGTTCCCATGACGCACCGACTTTGTACTGTTATCCAAACAAAATGTTATATTATTTTATGCTATCTTATCGTAACTTACCTTATCTTATCTTATAATTTCTCCCATTGTTGAACTATTGGTATATTGTTCCCAGGCAGCAAGGCTGAATAAGGCGTAACCTTTAGTAGGCCTTAACAATATCAACAACTAGTGGTAATACTGGGTTGATTTTCTGGTGCCCTCTATATATACAATATTCTCAGTAATAAGGGTGATTTTTTTTATATTTTGAGAAAATATAGAGTTGAATAGTGAGAGAGGAGGGATGGAGGAAGAGGTAGTGCTGTGTGGAACCTGAATGATTGATCATTGTCATAGCTGATTATTTTGTTAGGTAAGACACATATGCAACAGTTAGGTATCTTTATTTCGAAACGTTTCGCCTACACAGTAGGCTTCTTCAGTCGAGTACAGAAAAGTTGATAGAAGCAGAAGATACTTGAAGACGATGTAATCAGTCCATCACCCTTAAAGTTTTGAGGTGGTCAGTCCCTCAGTCTGGATTATTATTATAATCAAGGGGGAAGCGCTAAACCCAGAGGATTATACAGTGCCTGGGGGGAAGGGGGGGATGTGGAAGGCATTCAGGCTTAATTCGGGAAACTGGAGCACAGATCCAATTCCCTAAATCAAGAACCCCTCACCAACATCAATGAACCTTCCTTGAGGGGAACCCTCAGTCTGGATTATTATTATAATAAAAAAAAAAAGAAGCGCTAAGCCACAAGGACTATACAGCTCCTCAGTCTGGAGAAGAGTATTGTTCCATAGTCTGAAACAATATGGAGTTTACGTGACAGGATGGAGCCTATATACCGCCAGGAGGTGAGATGTAGGCCACTAGTAGAGGTAAGAATGTTGTCGTTGGAAGGTCAGGTCCCTCTCAAATCCAGCCATTCTCACTAGAAGAAGTTGACAAAGTTGATTTCAGGTCTGTACCAAGATACCCTTGTGTTGCAGTGTCTGACAGAGTGAACATTAAAATGGTATAAAATGCCGACAGGTTGTTAGGTAAGACATATGTGTCTTACCTAACAACCTGTCGGTATTTTATACCATTTTAATGTTCACGCTGATTATTTTGTTGAGTAACGCTGAGTTTTTGGTGATTAGCATTTGTAGATACACGTGCACAGATACTATAAGTAATGTTAAAATAGATTAGATTAGTACAGAGCGAATAATGTTTGTGGTACATGTCCTCAATTTTGGAAATTTTCGTGAATATATGCTGGATGTGAGTGTTGAATTTTAGGTTACTGTCAAGGTATCCACCCAATTTTCCCTTATTCATCTTTCTACGTGTGTTATTTATCCATATGTTTAGTTGAATATATTTGAGCTTTATTCTTAATCACTATGTAGAAAGATTTATTAATATTGACGGTGACTTGGTCGGTTGTTATCCAAGTAGATTATGACCTCGTCATTGTATTGTTTTTCTTGCATTATTGTAACCTGTTACTAGGATAATGTCCTTATTATGGAAACACCTTTCATATTTTGTAAAGCAATCTAAATAGTCTTCAACCTAAAATTAGTTTTAATCTAGCCCTTATCCAAGTTATTTACATTTGTCACATTGTTATTATGCATTGTTATCACTGTGCTGTATTATAATTATTTATACTGTATTCTTAGTTAACCACCCAGTTTAACTGTGTAACTGTATTTCCAAACAGTATGTAGTGCTCCCCCATGATTATAATAATCCAAACACTAGTACAGTAACTTAGGCACAAAATGGAATGACTTCGAGAGTGTATAAATCTCTAGTGGAGGAAAGGCGGGGTAGAGGTCGGCCTCGGAAAGGTTGGAGGGAGGGAGTGGGTAAAAAGGGTTTTGTGTGCGAGAGGCTTGGACTTTCAGCAAGCACGTGTGAGCATGTTAGATAGGAACAAATGGAAACAAATGGTTTTTAGGACTTGATGTGTTGTTACAGTGTGAGCAGGATAATATTTTTGAAGGGATTCAGGGAAACCGGCAGGCCGGACTTGAGTCCTGGAGATGGGAAGTACAGTGTCTGCACTCTGAAGGAGGGGTGTTAATGTTGCAGTTTTATAACTGTAGTGTAAGCATGCCTCTGGCAAGACAGTGATGGAGTGAATGATGGTGAA
>NC_091310.1:42488467-42493467 GCF_038502225.1 Cherax quadricarinatus | reverse complement strand
TGCTTTTTGCTGATGATACAGTGCTTATGGGAGATTCTAAAGAAAAATGGCAAAGGTTAGTGGATGAGTTTGGGAGAGTGTGTAAAGGTAGAAAGTTGAAAGTGAACATAGAAAAGAGTAAGGTGATGAGGGTATTAAATGATTTAGATAAAGAAAAATTGGATATCACATTGGGGATGAAGAAGAAGTGAATGTTTTCAGATACTTGGGAGTTGACATGTCGGCAGATGGATTTATGAAGGATGAGGTTAATCATAGAATTGATGAGGAAAAAAAGGTGAGTGGTGCATTGAGGTATATGTGGAGACAAAAATCATTATCTGTGGAAGCAAAGAAGGGAATATATGAAAGTATAGTAGTACCAACACTCTTATATGGGTGTGAAGCTTGGGTTGTGAATGCAGCAGCGAGGAGGTGGTTGGAGGCAGTGGAGATGTCCTGTCTAAGGGCAATGTGTGGTGTAAATATTATGCAGAAAATTCGGAGTGTGGAAATTAGGAGAAGGTGTGGAGTTAATAAAAGTATTAGTCAGAGGGCTGAAGAGGGGTTGTTGAGGTGGTTTGGTCATTTAGAGAGAATGGATCAAAGTAGAATGACATGGAAAGCGTATAAATCTGTCGGGGAAGGAAGGCGGAGTAGGGGTCATCCTCGAAAAGGTTGGAAGGAAGGGGTAAGGGAGGTTTTGTGGGTGAGGGACTTGGACTTCCAGCAGGCGTGCATGAGCATATTCGATTGGAGTTAATGGAGACGAATGGTATTTGGGACCTGACGATCTGTTGGAGTGTGAGCAGGGTAATATTTAGTGAAGGGATTCAGGGAAACCGGTTATTTTTATATAGCCGGACATGAGTACTGGAAATGGGAAGTACAATGCCTGCACTCTAAAGGAGGGGTTCGGGATATTAGCAGTTGGAGGGATATGTTGTGTATCTTTATACGTATATGCTTCTAAACTGTTGTGTTCTGAGCACCTCTGCAAAAACAGTGATTATGTGTTAGTGAGGTGAAAGTGTTGAATGATGAAAGTATTTTCTTTTTGGGGATTTTCTTTCTTTTTGGGTTACCCTGCCTCAGTGGGAGATGGCCGACTTGTTAAAAAAAAAAAAAATCATCACTGATCATATTCATCATAGGTGTCTGATACTGATGCAGTTGAATTAGCTAGCATAGTTAATAGTAGTACCTCCATCTTTGGTCTATGGTTGTTTATATCTAAGACCCAATTATGTTGAAAACTTTAGTGAAGTCATGTTAATATAATTTGCTACTCAGTGATTCAAGCAATGTTATGATGCTGTCTCTGTAGTATATGTTTAGAGATTTAGTGTTGTAATTGGAAATACAGTATTTCAACAATTGCCTTTACTAAGAACACTTTTAGCAGTGTTTGCTGCTGTGTAGTAGAGACTTGAAAGTTTTGTCAGTAGGCTGTTGGTTGCTGTATAAGTTATTTATGAGGTTAATGTAAATAAGACACACTGAAATTTATGAAATAAATACCATAAATTTCCTATTGTATTTTATTTACATACTTGTCTGTATAATTTATCTTTGATATTCATTATGAGGATAAGTTCAGGGTTAATATTTGTATGCATAAAAGAAGTTTAACCCTTAAACGGTCCAAACATACATATACGTTCTCTAGCGTAGCGCCCCAAATTTTTTGAGAAACAAAAAAATCGTTTTTTAATCAGAAAAAAGAGCATATGGTACCCAGGCATCCCCAATTTTTTCCATATGGTGCACAGTGAGTGAGCACACCCATTCTCTCATGTCTAGGCGACTCAGGCTTATCGTGCCAATGTTGAATGAATGACAAAGGAAACATATACATGTATATACGTTTGGGGTGCTACGCGAGAGAACGTATATATACATTTGGACCGTTTAAGGGTTAAAACTACAGGGTTAAAATATAAATTAAGAGTGAGTACACAAATAAAAGAATTTTGGAGCTAGAAATAACATTTCTAAACTGGTCGAGCACTAGTAAAAATTGAAGTAATAGTATTAATTAAAAGCAGTGATTGACATATGTAAAAAAATATTAATTGTGTTGAGAAATATTTTTCTTGTATAAAAAGTAGCAAAGTTATACAATATAAGAAATAGTGAATGAAAGGTATGTACTAACAGGGTAATTTATATAAAAAATATGTAAATAATAGTACAGTAATATAATTACTAAGTACATTAATCATATAGTATTGGTTATATTATTAATCTTACACTGGGAGGAAAATTTCCTAGCTAGGCAGGTACTAGCAAAGGAGTACATATCACTGATGTTTGGAGTTGTGAAGTTGCAAGTGTGATATTAACGTGGTGTAAGCTTGGTGTTAATTTGGTACCACCTGACTGCTGTCTCTCACAGGTGATGGGGCAGCAGGTTTCTGGGAACCTCATCTCACTACTGGAACTCCACAGGAGAAAATCATGTGAGCCAAACAGCTCCTCTATATCTGTCTGTCTCTCTGTGTCTGAGATTGTATGTGTACACTTCTGTATATTTATTCATATAGTAAATTCTTGATATAACAGACTAATGTGAAATTGTTTAAGTGTCCACTAAATCAGAATAATGTTTATACACATGCACACACTCATACATACATACAACCCTGGACAAACTGCATGGTTGGTCAGGTATGTCATATATGTGGTTGATAAATTAGACACATGTGCAACTCTTGGGTATCTTTATTGAGGAAACGTTTCGCCACACAGTGGCTTCATCAGTCCATACGTAGGAGAAACTTGAAGAACAGGAGGAGAATGAGGTAATAAATAAATAAATAAATGAGGTAATAAATAAATCAATAAAGATACCCAAGAGTTGCACATGTGTCTAATTTATCAACATGTCGGTTCTCTGAACCATTCATCTACATATATGTGGTTGCTTGAACTCAACTCCAGGAAATGCAAGGTTATGAAGATTATGGAAGGGGCCAGAAGACCTGACAGAGTATAGACTTAGGGGAAAGAATCTGCAGACCTCATTTAAGAGAAGGACCTGGGAGTAAGCATAGTGCCTACCATATTGCCAAAGGTGGCTCACATAAATTAAATGATCTTTACAACCAATACTTGCCTGGCAAATCTGAGAGTGGCCTTCAAGAATCTTAACAATGTCTTTCCAGATGCTTTATACAGCATATGTCGGGTCCATCTTGGAGTATGCAGTACCAATGTGGAACCCCACTTTTGGGGAAGCATGTTAAGAAACTGAAGAAAGTGCAAAAGTATGCAACAAAACTAGTTCCATGAGGACAGACTAATGGAATTGATTTTAATGACCCTGGAATTGATAAGGTAGACAGGAACAATACACAAATAACCCACACATAAAAGAGAGAAGCTTACGACGACGTTTCGATCCGACTTGGACCATTTACAAAGTCACACAGTGTGACTTTGTAAATGGTCCAAGTCGGACCGAAACGTCGTCGTAAGCTTCTCTCTTTTATGTGCGGGTTATTTGTGTATCGTTCCAGTCACGGTATTGTGCCTTTTTTTGTTATTTAGACAGGAACAGGCTGTTTGAGAGGCAGGAAACAAGTACTCAAGGTGGCAGTTGAAAGTTAAAGTCACAGATGAGTCACAGGGATGTCAGGAAGTGTTACTACCTCATTGAAAAGTGGTGGAGGCAGACTCCATACATAGTTTTAAGAATAGGTATGATAGGGACCACTAGGCTAGGAGAGAATAAATCTGGCAAGCAGCAAGTTGAGAGTTGGGGTCCAGGAGCTGAGACTTGACCCTGCAACCACATATAGGTGAGTACATACTCAGTATATACATTATATCGAAGATACGGTACTATGTTCAACAGTCAGCCCTCCTGGCCCTATATCACTCACTTATTTACCCCTATCTAACCTATAGAATTTGTTCATGGGGCTCAACAACAATAAACCATCTCAGACCATTAATTACCCAACAAAAGGCTGCAGTCAGAATGATAACAAATTCCCACTACAGGCAGCACACTCCACCAATATTCAAAACTCTAAACCTACTCACCATACAAAACATCCATACTTATTACTGCACCTACTACATTCATAGAACACTTAACTCTGATATAAACCCTCCCCTCAAATGTCTCCTTACCAACCTCAACATACCACATGACCATAACACAAGGCACAGATCACTCTTTGATGTTCCTCGTGTCCATCTCATGCTATGCAAAAACTCAGTGCACATAATAGGCCCTAAAATCTGGAATTCATTACCATTGAATATAAAAGAAACATTAACTGTTTATAAATTCAAGTCTCTTCTCAAAAATCACTTGCTCACCCACAACCAAATAAATACTGAATAATTGTATCTTATAAATTGTATATCTTAAATGTTTCTCATAATTGTATCACAGAAATATCTAACCTGAGACCCAATCAAACTTTGTTATTTTTTAATTACATTACCTAACAGAATACTCCATTCTACTGAATGTACAGCAATGCATGCAACCATATGACCTGTCTTTGTAATACTCACTAGAGCTTAATTGTTATCTATTTACAATAATGTTTAGGAATGCTTAGTTAATCTTAAGTTAATTTTAAGCCTGCTCATAATGCTCTGCATACAAGGGGCTTTGGCATGCTGCACTCAGTTGTATTTTTTTGTACTTTTCTGTATCATGTTCAAATTAATAAATAAATAAATATCAATTCATTAAAGTATATGTGTGTGTGTGTGTATGTTGCTCACTTAATTGTGGTTGCAGGGGTAAAGTCATAGCTCCTGGCCCCACCTCTTCACTGGCCACTACTAGGTCCACTCTCTCCCTGCTCCATGAACTTTATCATACCTCTTCTTAAAGCTATGTATGGATCCTGCCTCCACTACATCACTCTCCAGACTGCTCCACTTCCTGACAATTCTATGGCTGAAGAAATACTTCCTAACATCCCTGTGACTCATCTGAGTTTTCAACATCCAGTTGTGACCCCTTGTTGCTGTATCACATCTCTGAAACATTC
>NC_091310.1:42478467-42485967 GCF_038502225.1 Cherax quadricarinatus | reverse complement strand
GCATGAGTATGACGAGAGCAATAGAGCGATGGTTGACACACTGGCTGCAGTGGCCAGAAGAGCTCATGCATGCAGGGCAAAGCTCCTGATCATGGGCGACTTTAACCACAAGGAGATCGACTGGGAGAACTTGGAGCCACATGGGGGCCAAGATACATGGAGGTCTAAGATGATGGAGGTGGTACTGGAAAACTTCATGTACCAACACGTAAGGGACACTACAAGAGAGAGAGGAGAGGATGAGCCAGCAAGACTGGACTTAGTATTCACCTTGAGCAGTGCAGGTATTGAGGACATCACATATGAAAGACCCCTTGGGGCCAGCGATCATGTGGTTTTGAGCTTCGAATACACAGTAGAGCTACAAGTGGAGGGGGAAGCAGGAAGGCCAGGACAAATGAAACCAAACTACAGGAAAGGGGACTACACGGCAATGAGGAACTTCCTGAACGAGGTTCAGTGGGACAGAGAACTGGCAGGGAAGCCAGTTAATGAGATGATGGAATATGTAGCAACAATGTGCAAGGAGGCTGAAGAGAGGTTTGTACCCAAGGGAAACAGGAATAATGAAAAAGCCAGGATGAGCCCATGGTTCACCCAAAGGTGCAAGGAGGCAAAAACCAAGTGTGCTAGGGAATGGAAGAAATATAGAAGGCAAAGGACCCAGGAGAATAAGGAGAGCAGTCGTAGAGCCAGAAACGAATATGCACAGATAAGAAGGGAGGCCCAACGACAATATGAAAACGACATAGCAGCGAAAGCCAAATCTGACCTGAAGCTGTTATACAGCCACATCAGGAGGAAAACAACAGTCAAAGACCAGGTAATCAGGCTAAGGAAGGAAGGAGGAGAGACAACAAGGAATGACCGTGAAGTATGTGAGGAACTCAACAAGAGATTCAAAGAAGTGTTCACAGAGGAGACAGAAGGGGCTCCAGAGGAACGGAGAGGTGTGGCACATCACCAGGTGCTGGACACGGTACACACAACCGAGGAAGAAGTGAAGAGGCTTCTGAGTGAGCTAGATACCTCAAAGGCAATGGGGCCAGATAACATCTCTCCATGAGTCCTGAGAGAGGGAGCAGAGGCGCTATGTGTACCCTTAACAACAATATTCAATACATCTATCGAAACAGGGAGATTGCCTGAGGCATGGAAGACAGCAAGTGTAGTCCCAGTCTTTAAAAAAGGAGACAGACATGAAGCACTAAACTACAGACCAGTGTCACTGACATGTATAGTATGCAAAGTCATGGAGAAGATTGTCAGGAGAAGAGTGGTGGAACACCTAAAAAGGAATGATCTCATCAACAGCACCCAACATGGTTTCAGGGATGGGAAATCCTGTGTCACAAACCTACTGGAGTTCTATGACAAGGTAACAGCAGTAAGACAAGAGAGAGAGGGGTGGGTGGATTGCATTTTCTTGGACTGCAGAAAGGCGTTTGACACAGTACCACACAAGAGATTAGTGCAAAAACTGGAGGACCAAGCAGGGATAACAGGGAAGGCACTACAATGGATCAGGGAATATTTGTCAGGAAGACAGCAGTGAGTAATGGTACGTGGCGAGATGTCAGTGGGCACCTGTGACCAGCGGGGTCCCACAGGGGTCAGTCCTAGGACCAGTGCTGTTTCTGGTATTTGTGAACGACATGACAGAAGGAATAAACTCTGAGGTGTCACTGTTTGCAGATGACGTGAAGTTGATGAGAAGAATTCATTCGATCGAAGACCAGGCAGAACTACAAAGGGATCTGGACAGGCTGCAGACCTGGTCCAGCAATTGGCTCCTGGAGTTCAATCCCACCAAGTGCAAAGTCATGAAGATTGGGGAAGGGCAAAGAAGACCGCAGACGGAGTACAGTCTAGGGGGCCAGAGACTACAAACCTCACTCAAGGAAAAAGATCTTGGGGCGAGTATAACACCAGGCACATCTGAAGCGCACATTAACCAAATAACTGCTGCAGCATATGGGCGCCTTGCAAACCTCAGAACAGCATTCCGACATCTTAATAAGGAGTCGTTCAGGACCCTGTACACCGTGTACGTTAGGCCCGTATTGGAGTATGCGGCACCAGTTTGGAACCCACACCTAGCCAAGCATGTAAAGAAACTAGAGAAAGTGCAAAGGTTTGCAACAAGACTAGTCCCAGAGTTAAGAGGTATGTCCTATGAGGAGAGGTTAAGGGAAATCAATCTGACGACACTGGAGGACAGGAGAGATAGGGGGGACATGATAACGACTTACAAAATACTGAGATGAATTGACAAGGTGGACAAAGACAGGATGTTCCAGAGACTGGACACAGCAACACGGGGACACAGTTGGAAGCTGAAGACACAGATGAATCAAAGGGATGTTAGGAAGTATTTCTTCAGCCACAGAGTAGTCAGGAAGTGGAATAGTTTGGGAAGCGATGTAGTGGAGGCAGGATCCATACATAGCTTTAAGCAGAGGTACGATAAAGCTCATGGTTCAGGGAGAGTGACCTAGTAGTGACCAGTGAAGAGGCGGGGCCAGGAGCTTGGACTCGACCCCTGCAACCTCAACTAGGTGAGAACTAGGTGAGTACACACACACACACACACACGTGGTTCTGTGCTTTGAATACATAGTAGAGCTGCAAGTGGAGAGAATAACAGGAGTAGAATGGGAAAAGCCTGACTATAAAAGAGGGGACTACATAGGGTTGAAGAACTTCCTGCGGGAGGT
Source organism: Cherax quadricarinatus (assembly GCF_038502225.1). Taxonomy (NCBI): domain Eukaryota; kingdom Metazoa; phylum Arthropoda; class Malacostraca; order Decapoda; family Parastacidae; genus Cherax; species Cherax quadricarinatus. Next base: position 42,483,250 of record NC_091310.1, on the reverse strand, counting down.
CCAGTGGGACAGAGAACTGGCAGGAAAGCCAGTAAATGAAGTGATGGAATATGTAGCAACAAAATGCAAGGAGGCAGTGGAAAGGTTCATTCCCAAGAGCAACAGTAACAACGGGAAGACCAGAACAAGCCCCTGGTTCACCCGACGGTGTAAGGAGGCAAAAACAAAGTGCAATAGAGAATGGAAAAAGTACAGAAGGCAGAGAACACACGAAAATAGGGAGATCAGTCGCAGAGCCAGGAATGAGTACGCACAGGTAAGGAGGGAGGCCCAGCGACAGTATGAAAATGACATAGCATCGAGAATCAAGACTGACCCGAAACTGTTGTATAGCCACATCAGGAGGAAGACAACAGTCAAAGACCAGGTGATCAGATTAAGGACAGAAGGTGGAGAACTCACAAGAAATGATCAGGAGGTATGTGAGGAGCTGAACAGGAGATTTAAGGAAGTTTTTACAGTAGAGACAGGAAGGGCTGTGGGAAGACAGAACAGAAGGGAACATCAAGAGGGAATATACCAACAAGTGTTGGATGACATACGAACAACTGAGGAGGAGGTGAAGAAGCTCTTAAGTGACCTTGACACCTCAAAGGCGATGGGACCGGACAACATCTCCCCATGGGTCCTTAGAGAAGGAGCAGAGATGCTGTGTGTGCCTCTAACCACAATCTTCAACACATCCCTTGAAACTGGGCAACTACCTCAGAAATGGAAGACAGCTAATGTAGTCCCCATATTTAAGAAAGGAAACAGAAACGAGGCACTAAACTACAGACCTGTGTCTCTGACATGTATTGTGTGCAAAGTCATGGAGAAGATTATCAGGAGGAGAGTGGTCGAACACCTGGAAAGGAACAAGATTATAAATGAAAACCAGCATGGGTTCATGGAAGGCAAATCTTGTATCACAAACCTCCTGGAGTTTTATGACAAGGTAACAGAAGTAAGACATGAGAGAGAGGGTTGGGTAGATTGCGTTTTCCTAGACTGCAGGAAGGCCTTTGACACAGTTCCCCACAAGAGATTAGTGCAGAAGCTGGAGGATCAGGCACACGTAAAAGGAAGGGCACTGCAATGGATAAGGGAATACCTGACAGGGAGGCAGCAACGAGTCATGGTACGTGAAGAGGTATCACAGTGGGCGCCTGTTACGAGCGGGGTCCCACAGGGGTCAGTTCTAGGACCAGTGCTATTTTTGATATATGTGAACGACATGATGGAAGGAATAGACTCTGAAGTGTCCCTGTTCGCAGATGACGTGAAGTTGATGAGAAGAATTAAATCGGACGAGGATGAGGCAGGACTGCAAAGAGACCTGGAGAGGCTGGACATGTGGTCCAGTAACTGGCTTCTCGAATTCAATCCAGCCAAATGCAAAGTCATGAAGATTGGGGAGGGGCAAAGAAGACCGCAGACAGAGTATAGGCTAGGTGGACAAAGACTACAGACCTCACTCAGGGAGAAAGACCTTGGGGTGACCATAACACCGAGCACATCACCGGAGGCACACATCAACCAAATAACTGCTGCAGCATACGGGCGCCTGGCAAACCTGAGAATAGCGTTCCGATACCTTAATAAGGAATCGTTCAAGACACTGTACACTGTGTATGTTAGGCCCATACTGGAGTATGCAGCACCAGTCTGGAACCCACACCTGGTCAAGCACGTCAAGAAGTTAGAGAAAGTACAAAGGTTTGCAACAAGGCTAGTCCCAGAGCTCAAGGGAATGTCGTACGAGGAAAGGTTAAGGGAAATCGGACTGACGACACTGGAGGACAGAAGGGTCAGGGGAGACATGATAACGACATACAAGATACTGCGGGGAATAGACAAGGTGGACAGAGATAGGATGTTCCAGAGAGGGGACAGAGGGACAAGGGGTCACAACTGGAAGCTGAAGACTCAGACGAGTCACAGGGACGTTAGGAAGTATTTCTTCAGTCATAGAGTTGTCAGCAAGTGGAATAGCCTAGCAAGTGAAGTAGTGGAGGCAGGAACCATACATAGTTTTAAGAAGAGGTATGACAAAGCTCAGGAAGCAGAGAGAGAGAGGATCGAGTAGCGATCAGTGAAGAGGCGGGGCCAGGAGCTGAGTCTCGACCCCTGCAACCACAATTAGGTGAGTACAATTAGGTGAGTACACACACACACACACACACACACACACACACACACACACACACACACACACACACACACACACACACACACACACACACACACATACACACACATACACACATACACACACATACACACACATACACACACATACACACACGCACACACACACACACACACACACACACATACACACACACACACACACATGCACACACACACACACACACACACATGCACACACACACACACACACACACGCACACACGCACACACACACACACAAACACACACAAACACACACACACAAACACACACACACACACACACACACACACACACACACACACACACACACACACACACACACACACACACACACACACACACAGGTGGTACTGGAAAACTTCATGTGCCAACACGTAAGGGACACTACAAGAGAGAGAGGAGAGGATGAACCAGCAAGGCTGGACTTAGTATTCACCTTGAGTAGTGCAGATATCGAGGACATCACATACGAAAGACCCCTTGGGGCCAGTGACCATGTGGTTTTAAGCTTCGAATACACAGTAGAGCTACAAGTGGAGGGAGAAGCAGGAAGGCCAGGACGAATGAAGCCAAACTACAAGAAAGGGGACTACACAGGAATGAGGAACTACCTGAACAGGGTTCAGTGGGACAGAGAACTGGCAGGGAACCCAGTTAATGAGATGATGGAATATGTAGCAACAAAATGCAAGGAGGCTGAGGAGAGGTTTGTACCCAAGGGTAACAGGAATAATGAAAAAGCCAGGATGAGCCCATGGTTTACCCAAAGGTGCAGGGAGGCAAAAACCAAGTGTGCTAGGGAATGGAAGAAATATAGAAGGCAAAGGACCCAGGAGAATAAGGAGACCAGTCGTAGAGCCAGAAACGAATATGCACAGATAAGAAGGGAGGCCCAAAGACAATATGAAAATGACATAGCAGCGAAAGCCAAATCTGACCCAAAACTGTTGTACAGCCACATCAGGAGGAAAACAACAGTCAAGGACCAGGTAATCAGGCTAAGGAAGGAAGGAGGAGAGTCAACAAGAAATGACCGTGAAGTATGTGAAGAACTCAACAAGAGATTCAAAGAAGTGTTCACAGAGGAGACAGAAGGGACTCCAGAAAGACGGAGAGGTGGGGCACACCACCAAGTGCTGGACACAGTGCACACCACCGAGGAAGAAGTGAAGAGGCTTCTGAGTGAGCTAGATACCTCAAAGGCAATGGGGCCAGATAACATCTCCCCATGGGTATTGAGAGAGGGAGCAGAGGTGCTATGTGTACCCCTAACAACAATATTCAATACATCTATCGAAACAGGGAGATTGCCTGAGGCATGGAAGACAGCAAATGTAGTCCCAATCTTTAAAAAAGGAGACAGACATGAAGCATTAAACTACAGACCAGTGTCACTGACATGTATAGTATGCAAAATCATGGAGAAGATTATCAGGAGAAGAGTGGTGGAACACCTAGAAAGGAACGATCTCATCAACAGCAGCCAACATGGTTTCAGGGACGGGAAATCCTGTGTCACAAACCTACTGGAGTTCTATGACATGGTGACAGCAGTAAGACAAGAGAGAGAGGGGTGGGTGGATTGCATTTTCTTGGACTGTAAGAAGGTGTTTGACACAGTTCCACACAAGAGATTGGTGCAAAAACTGGAGGACCAAGCAGGGATAACAGGGAAGGCACTACAATGGATCAGGGAATACTTGTCAGGAAGACAGCAGCGAGTCATGGTACGTGGCGAGGTGTCAGAGTGGGCACCTGTGACCAGCGGGGTCCCGCAGGGGTCAGTCCTAGGACCAGTGCTGTTTCTGGTATTTGTGAACGACATGACGGAAGGAATAGACTCTGAGGTGTCCCTGTTTGCAGATGACATGAAGTTGATGAGAAGAATTCACTCGATCGAAGACCAGGGAGAACTACAAAGGGATCTGGACAGGCTGCAGACCTGGTCCAGCAATTGGCTCCTGGAGTTCAATCCCACCAAGTGCAAAGTCATGAAGATTGGGGAAGGGCAAAGAAGACCGCAGACGGAGTACAGTCTAGGGGGCCAGAGACTACAAACCTCACTCAAGGAAAAAGATCTTGGGGTGAGTATAACACCAGGCACATCTCCTGAAGCGCACATCAACCAAATAACTGCTGCAGCATATGGGCGCCTGGCAAACCTCAGAACAGCATTCCGACATCTTAATAAGGAATCATTCAGGACCCTGTACACCGTGTACGTTAGGCCCATATTGGAGTATGCGGCACCAGTTTGGAACCCACACCTAGCCAAGCACGTGAAGAAACTAGAGAAAGTGCAAAGGTTTGCAACAAGACTAGTCCCAGAGCTAAGAGGTATGTCCTACGAGGAGAGGTTAAGGGAAATCAACCTGACGACACTGGAGGACAGGAGAGATAGGGGGGACATGATAACGACATACAAAATACTGAGAGGAATTGACAAGGTGGACAAAGACAGGATGTTCCAGAGATTGGACACAGTAACAAGGGGACACGGTTGGAAGCTGAAGTCACAGATGAATCACAGGGATGTTAGGAAGTATTTCTTCAGCCACAGAGTAGTCAGTAAGTGGAATAGTTTGGGAAGCGATGTAGTGGAGGCAGG
>NC_091310.1:42398467-42475967 GCF_038502225.1 Cherax quadricarinatus | reverse complement strand
ACAACAGGCATCTTTAGTCACATACAAGTAAAAACAACACTGGAAGAAGTAGAAATGATTTTAATGAGACAAGTTCATCACCCGAGTGTTCCAAATTTATCTTATTCATCAGTTTGCCAGTAATTATATATAATCAGTAATATGATATCAGCAGATACCACCTAGGATATTACCAAAACAATGGCATTATGTAATAATATTCAATAAACAAAACACTTTCTATAAAGAGGAAGGTGTAGTTTGAGTGACGATAAATGGGATCTTTCACAGCATGTTTTAAACCTTGAAGTATTGTAGAAAGAAAAAGTAGCATGTACAACCACCTAAGAAAACTTTATTAAATAAGGTAGGAATAGGTTTTAGCTTAACAGTAACTCGTTATTATAATAAAATACTAGGAAATAACACCAGTAATAATAATAATAATAATATAGCAATAATAGTGTATAATAATAATAATAATAATAATAATAATAATAATAATAATAATAATAATAATAATAATAATAATAATAATAATAATAATAATAAAATTATAATAGCCCATACTGTAATTGAAAAAACAATAACAAAACTTTATTATTGTGTTGAGTAGCTGTGATGTTCATTTGAGTGTTCAGAAGTATCACAGGCACATAATTCAGTGCATTTAGAAGCACCAGTGGCACATAGTTCAGTGTATTTAGAAGCACCATTGGCACATAGTTCAGTGTATTTAGAAGCACCATTGGCACATAGTTCAGTGTATTTAGAAGCACCATTGGCACATAGTTCAGTGTATTTAGAAGCACCATTGGCACATAGTGTGTTCTGAAGTGTTATTGGCACACAGTTCAGTGTGTTCAGAAGCACCATTGGCACATAGTTCAGTGTGTTCAGAATCATTATTGGCACATAATTCAGTGTGTTCAGAAGCACTGTTGACACATAGTTCATTGTGTTCAGAAGCATTGTTGACACACAGTTCATTGTGTTCAGAAGCATTGTCGGCACATAGTTCATTGTGTTCAGAAGCATTGTTAGGACATAGTTCAACATGTTCAGAAGTATTATTGGCACATAGTTCATTGTGTTCAGAAGCATTATTGGCACATAGTTCAGTGTGTTCAGAAGCATTATTGGCACATAGTTCAGCATGTTCAGAAGCATTATTGGCACATAGTTCAGTGTGTTCAGAAGCATTATTGGCACATAGTTCAGTGTGTTCAGAAGCATCATTGGCACATAGTTCAACATGTTCAGAAGTATTATTGGCACATAGTTCATTGTGTTCAGAAGCATTATTGGCACATAGTTCATTGTGTTCAGAAGCATTATTGGCACATAGTTCAGTGTGTTCAGAAGCATTATTGGCACATAGTTCAGCATGTTCAGAAGCATTATTGGCACATAGTTCAGCCTGTTCAGAAGCATCATTGGCACATAGTTCAGTGTGTTCAGAAGCATCATTGGCACATAGTTCAGTGTGTTCAGAAGCATCATTGGCACATAGTTCAGCATGTTCAGAAGCATTATTGGCACATAGTTCAGTGTGTTCAGAAGCATTATTGGCACATAGTTCAGTGTGTTCAGAAGCATTATTGGCACATAGTTCAGCATGTTCAGAAGCATTATTGGCACATAGTTCAGTGTGTTCAGAAGCATTATTGGCACATAGTTCAGTGTGTTCAGAAGCATCATTGGCACATAGTTCAGTGTGTTCAGAAGCATTATTGGCACATAGTTCAGTGTGTTCAGAAGCATTATTGGCACATAGTTCAGTGTGTTCAGAAGCATTATTGGCACATAGTTCAGCATGTTCAGAAGCATCATTGGCACATAGTTCAGTGTGTTCAGAAGCATTATTGGCACATAGTTCAGTGTGTTCAGAAGCATCATTGGCACATAGTTCAGTGTGTTCAGAAGCATTATTGGCACATAGTTCAGCATGTTCAGAAGCATCATTGGCACATAGTTCAGTGTGTTCAGAAGCATTATTGGCACATAGTTCAGTGTGTTCAGAAGCATTATTGGAACATAGTTCACCCTGCTCAGAAGCATTATTGGCACATAGTTCAGTGTGTTCAGAAGCATTATTGGCACATAGTTCAGTGTGTTCAGAAGCATTATTGGCACATAGTTCAGTGTGTTCAGAAGCATTGTTAGGACATAGTTCAACATGTTCAGAAGCATTATTGGCACATAGTTCAGTGTGGATATATTAAGTAATCTTCCTCATATAGCAACAGATAAGAGGATGCACGTGTGCTTGATTGCCCCATCAGACAATATTGGTGGATGCCCTTGAGTTAGCATGGTGGCTGGGGCCTTCCCTGTTACACTGGCTGCTGGACACTAGTCATAATAATAACTGCCACTACCAAATTGAACTAGTGCACTCACACCAAACACTGAAGAATGACATCTAGCTGTATCAGATGGAACTAATTAACAAAATGGAACTGTATCAGATGGCATTTTGGAACCAAATGGACCTATCAGATGGTACTACAGAATAAGATGAAAGCATCTTTTCTTTATTACTGTCAGTGATACACCTTTGTATGTATGCAAGATTATTTAGAGAAGGAAGCCCAGCATGAGTTGGAGCAATACTAGCCTTGCTAATAAAATCACCAACTCAAAGAACTGTAAAACAATACAGTAACTTCTTTTAACCCTTTGAGGGTCCGTCCCGTAGATCTACGGCTTTACGTTCAGGGTCCAAACCGTAGATCTACGTCATGAGCTCAGCTCACTCTGATAAACTGTGAGTGGTACATTTGGGCCTAGATATGAGAGGATACATCTATGTAGTATGTGTGCACCACATAAAACAGATCCTGCAGCACGCTGTGTATAATGAGAGAAAAAAACTGAAATCATGATTTTTCGATTGAAACAGCGACTTTGCAGTGTTTCTACGTATGTTTTTTTATAGTTCTATTTGCGATTTCTTGGTCACATTTGATAGAATGGAAGACATATTACAGAAATAGAGATGATTTTGATTGTTTTTAGCAATGGAAATGGCTTGAAACCGAGCTCAAAGCAGCAGAAATGTTAAATTTTGCCGATATTCAAGAGTAAACAAATGACCTCACACGTCTAATACACGCCAGCTGGTGGGTCTAATATGCATTCACAAATATGGTGATGATATTTATACAATTATTACAGTATTGCATAACAGTAAATCTTCTATTTTTTGGTGTGAATAAAAATTCATTATGTGAATAAAAAATCAAAATGGAATTTATTTGTAAAGCCTCAAAACATAACTAATGAACAGAGGAAATGTTAGTTTAGTTCCAGGAATACCTACATTGTTTATTCTGGACCCTATTTTGAAATTGGAATATTTTGAACTTTGTGTTAAATTGGCCAAATTAACAATTTCCGATCACTTTAATTTGTAGTTGAAACAGTTGACTTGGCGATTTCTTGTGCTCAGTCGATAGAATAGAAGTAATACTAGTGAAATAGCTAAGAATTTGGTTGACTGGAATGATGTAATTGGCCTAAAATGGGAGTCAAAGTCGGCAAAATCGCCGATTCGTAAATATCGCTGACACATCAAAATTCGCGAGAGCATAATTTCGTCAGTTTTCCATCAAATTTCGTACTTTTTGTTTTATTACCTTCAGAAAAAGATTCTCTACCATTTCGTAAGAAAAAATAACAAGTTTTTTTTTTTTTAAATTCTTGGACACTGGGGCACCACTTCAGATTTGGGCCTTGGACCCTGAAGGGGTTAAATTTTCTATTATTCAAGTCTTAAAAGCAATGATGAAAAGTAAAGTTCCATTTTTAAATGCTTTTCACAGACTAATTCAATACTACATTTTATTAAAAGCTTTCATAGGCATTGAAGTTTGGATCCTAGAATATGTTACTCTATATTCATGTGTAAAGGAAAAGAAGGTGCAGACAGGAGTTTGGTAAGTCTCTGTGACGGACAGACTTGCACAGAACTGATAAAACCATCAGTTGACATAATAGGAGTGATTTGAATAATAGTAGAGAATAAATACAAGGTAATTATCCTCTTATGAAAATCATTATAAGCAACAGCAGAGAGTTCAGTCAAATTGTAAGGAATATCTAATATTGCTAGAAAAACCCCACCATATATTAATTGTAGCAATTTCAGCCTGCAAAATCTAAAGTGAAAGATGATAGACAGCAGCATTGTAGCAGTAAAACTACAGTACCTAGGAGTATTCTAGTATAACAGGTACATACATTCAAACAGCATCAAGGACTATGAGAAGTTGCATTAAATCAGCCTTTTTTTTTTTTAACACTGTCCATTTCCTGTTGAGGTAGAATGACTTGACAAAGAACAAAACCCCTTCACTGTCACTCATTCAATCAGTCTTGCCACAAAGGACACTGACATCACAGTTCAAATGATTTCTGAACTGCAACATCCCCAACCTCTCATTTAGAGTGCAGGCATTGTTCTTCTCACCTCCATGACTCAAGTCTGGCTAACTGGTTTCCTAGAACTCTTTCATAAAAGTTACCTTGCTCACACACTAACAGCATGTCAAATCATAAAAACCACTTGCCTTCATTACTCTCTAGCACACTCACACAAGCTTGTTGGATATCCAAGCCCCTGGCACTCGACCTCCTTTATCCCCTCCTTCCAATCTTTCCTAGAATGACCTCTACCTCTCTTTCCCTCCACCTCAGATTATAGTCATCTTATTTTTTTTTCCATCTTCTCTAAATTTCCAAACTGCCTCAACAACCCTTCATCAGCCCTTTGAATAATCTTTCATTAACCCTACACATCTTCCTAATCTCCAAACCCTGAATTCTCTGCATAATATTCACATTACACATTGCTCTCAAACACAACATCTCTATTATTTCCAGCATCCTTGCTGTAACATTCAAAATGTATTCTTCACACCCATACAACAGTGTTGCTATCACTGTACTCCGATACATTCCCCTTTTTGGCTCCATGGATAAAGTTCTTTGTCTCCATTGATGCCTCAGTGCACCACCCACTTTTTTCCCCTTTGTCAGTTCTATTGTTCACCTCATCTATCATAGAACCATCTGCTGAGAAGTCCACTTCAATGTATTTGAACACATTTACTTACTCCATTATCCTTCCAGTCTAATATCCAATCTTTTTGTTCCCTATATATGTATTATTTATTCTCTCATCACCTTGCTCTTTCCTATGTTTACTTTTAATTTTCTTCTTTTACATGCCCTCCCGAATTCATTAGCTAACTTTTGCACCATCTTTTCTGAATCTCCCTAAAGAACCCTGTGTCATTGACAAAATGCAACTGTGGCAACTCCCACTCTGTACCAGATTCACTGTCTTTTCGGTTTCGCATCACTTTCTAATACCCTAGCATTCACTTCTTTTACAATCCCATGTATAAATATGTTAAACAACCATGCTGACATTACACATCTCTGTCTAAGATCTACTTTTACAGGAAAATAATCCACCTCCCTGCACCTTGCTCTCCATGTAAAAGCTCTTTACCGCTTCAAGTAACTTACCACCTGTTCCATACATCTGCAACATCTGCCACATTGTTCTCCTATCTACCCCTGTTATATGCCTTTTCTAAATTCATAAATGCAATGAAAAGTTCCTTACCTTTATCTAAGTATTATTTGCATATGTACTTCAGTGTAAACACTTGGTGTACATCTCCCCTATCCTTCCTTAAACCTCTGCAACCCTACTCTCTGTCTTACTCATCATTCATTCAGTGATTACCATATGCTTTAACTAGTATACTCAATAGGGTAATTTCCATATAATTCTTACACACTTGTATCCCCTTTTCCCATATACATGTACAAAGGAACTATGCATTCTCTCTGCCAGTCCCTAGGTACCCTCTCACCTTTCATGCATATATTGAACTAATGCACCAACCACTCCAAAGCTATATCTCCCACCTGATTTTAACATTTCTGTCTTAATCCCATTCATCCCAGCTGCTTTATTCCCCTTTCTACCCATTGCCTCATGCACCTGCCCCACACTCACATCTGGCTCTTCCATTCCTAAAAGGTGTTACATTTCCTTGCTCAGTGCTGTCCTCTCTTCATCATCATGCAGCAATTCCTCTAACTATTCCCTCCATCTTCTCAGCATCTCCTCCCATCTAATGGCTCCCCTCTTTTGTTTTTAACTGTTAAATTAATTTTTTTTCCTTGGGCTTTCTCAACTTATTGATCTCCAAAACTTCTTCTGATTCTCAGCAAAATTTGTTGATAAAACCTTTCCCACTCTCTCATGAGCTCTCTTTTTGCATTCCCTCACCACTCTTTTAACCTCTTTTACTTCTGTCATGTAAAAAAACTTTTGCCAACTTTTTCTCCCTTACCACTCTACTTCATTATTCCACTAGTCACTTCTCTTCCCTCCTACACTCACCCTCCTATACCAACATAATTCTGCTGCCTGCACTAACACTGCATTCTTGAATCTACCCCATACCTCCTCTATCTCTTCTCATTGTCTGTACTCTCTCTAGCCCACTTTTGTCCCAGTAGTTGCTTATATCTTACTCTATCTCCTTTAATTTATATCCTTTCACTTCTCTCTTACTGATGACATTCTCCTTGTACCTTGTGTACCTTACTCCCACTGTAGCTACCACTAAATAATAATCTGATATATATGTCACCTCTAAAAACATGAACATCCAGAAGGAAATAAATGGTATAAAATACCGACACAATGGAAATATAAACACATATGCAGTATAATGTGATCCTTGTTAGGTAAGACACATATGCAACAGTTAGGTATCTTTATTATGAAACGTTTCGCCTACACAGTAGGCTTCTTCAGTCAAGTACAGAAAAGTTGATAGAAGCAGAAGATACTTGAAGACGATGTAATCAGTCCATCACCCTTAAAGTTTTGAGGTGGTCAGTCCCTCAGTCTGGAGAAGAGCATTGTTCCATAGTATGAAACAATATTGTTTCATACTATGGAACAATGCTCTTCTCCAGACTGAGGGACTGACCACCTCAAAACTTTAAGGGTGATGGACTGATTACATCGTCTTCAAGTATCTTCTGCTTCTATCAACTTTTCTGTACTTGACTGAAGAAGCCTACTGTGTAGGCGAAACGTTTCATAATAAAGATACCTAACTGTTGCATATGTGTCTTACCTAACAACCTGTCGGTATTTTATACCATTTTAATGTTCAATGTGATCCTTTATTGACAATGTTTCGTCCACACAGTGGGCTTTTTCAAGTCACAAACAAATCTACCTGGGGTGGAAGGTACGCAAGTATTTATAGTCAGGTTCAGAATGCTGTGGTCAGGTGGAGAATGTTGCATCTGTTGATGTACCGAGTGGGGTTATAGAGTGAAAATTTGGGTAGCTTGGAAGGGAGATTGGATAAGTTTGTGAGAAGACCTTCTGCAGTGTTCTTCCATTCCTATGCTCTTATGTGGGATAGCGATGAAGAAGTTTCTTGGTAAGTGGTTCAGCTATGTTATAGAATCAACCCATCAACCTTTTATCTGATAACACAGTCCACCATACTGCTTTCATCACATCCTATACCATACATCATATGATACAGTGGTCCCTCAATTATCGTCCTTAATCCATTCCTGGAAGTGGGACTATTATCGAAATAGACGATTTTCGAATCAATTTTCCCCATAAGAAACAATGTAAATCCAATTAATTCGTTCCAGACACCCAGAAGTATCAACAACAATTTTTTTTTTACCTAAAAGATAGATTTACATGCACAAAAGAATGAACATTCAACATGACAGTTACCTTTATTGAAGGCTGTTGTTGATGAATGGAAGACAGGAGGAGGAGAGAGGGAAGAGAGGTTATTGTTTGGAAGGGGAATCCCCCTCCATAAGGACTCTAGGTCACTTCAGGGGTAACTTCCCTAGCATAAATATAGAAAAAAATGCCAAATAAATGTAAAGCACTAATAAAATGTATAAATGAACATTGGTAATAGGGGTAGTTGATGAGTGGAACGGTCTGCCTAGTAGGGTGATTGAAGCTAAAAATTGGGTAGTTTCAAATTTAGGTCGGATAAATACACGAGTGAGAGGGGTTGGATTTGAGTCGGACTTGCACCTGAGCTTATTGCTTGGGTAGCATTTGTTCTGTTAGTGGGTTGGATTTGTGAAGGACCGGCCTAGTATGGGCCAGCAGGCCTGTTGCAGTGTTCCTACTTTCTTAAGGTCTTATGTTCTTATTTAACATCACACTTGCCAGTAGGGTGATCGAGGCTAGGACCTTGGGTAGCTTTAAGAAGATATTGGACAAATATATGAGTGGGAGGAGCTAAGTTTGATTTGTGTCATTGGGTACGGGAGTAAATTCTTGGGTAGCTTTGGGTAGAGGTCATTTTGATAAGGACCTGCCTTGTATGGGCCAGTAGACCTGCAGTGTTCTTCCATTGTTATGTTCTAAGTGGGAAGGATTGTAAAGGACCTGCCTAGTATGGGCCAGCAGGCCTACTGCAGTGTTCCCCCTTTCTTATGTTCTTATTGGAGACTTGTTTGTGTGAGGTAGGGATGGCAAGTTTATTGTTGGAGAATATGACACTAATATCAACTCTACAGCTCATTTATCTATCACAATTCAACTAATATGACATAAACAATATTAATAACATAGAAACATGGAATATACTCTAGAATGAATAAAATAAGTCATTACGTATGTCAGGAGAGGTGTTGTGTTGTGTTGTTGTTGGGTATATAAGGGCCACTGAGAGTAAGCTGTCCATAATGGTGGTGAAGCAGCAGCTGAGGCGGCGGTGTTTTCTGTAGCCCTATATTACTCCAACAACATTGGAGGAGTTGGTAGAATTGCTGAATCATTAAAGAAGCAACCCTCTACCACCATCACTACGACCTTCTACCACTATTACAACTGTTACCACCATCACTACTACCTTCTACCACCATCACTACAACCATCAACCACTATCACAACTGCTTCCACTCTACCACCACCACCTTTTTATTTTTCTATAAACTTTTTCATAAATTATGTGTTTCTCACATTCTTTACCAAAGGGCTGGCACTAGAAGCTTTCTTTGGAGCCATGGTAGCTTATTTAGCACTTGCAAGCACTAAAATCAATGGAATATTATGAAATATTTCGTAGGAGCATGTGAGGGGACCGTCGCTCACTGGTAAACAATGGCACACTGGCTGGGAAGGCAGGCCCAGGTGGCTCAGAGCGTGAGTACGTGTCCCGGACAAAGGATGATTAGCGAGTTAATGGACCATTTACGAGCCAATGTTTAGACGAAATAACGGGACTATTTCCGAAATGGACGATTTTCAGGCCGGATGATTATTGAGGGACCACTGTATATCATATCTCACTTATTTACTCTCTTTTTCTTAAAATGTGTACAGTGGAACCCCGAGTTTCAAACTTAATCCGTTCCAGGAGCTAGTTCTAAAGTTGAAACGTTCGAAACTTGAAGCAATATTTCCCATAAGAAATAATGTAAATACAAATAATCCGTTCCAGAAACCCAAAAATATTCACAAAAAATACATTTTATATAGATTAATTGTAGTTTTACATACACACAATAAGCATACATAGTACAATTAGTAATAGATACCCCTCAGGGAAGGTTCCTTGATGTTGGTGAGGGGCTCTTGATTTAGGAAATTGGATCTGTGCTCCAGTTCCCCGAATTAAGCCTGAATGCCTTCCACATTCCCCCCCCCAGGCGCTGTATAATCCTACGGGTTTAGCGCTTCCCCATTATAATAATAATAATAATAGTAATAGATAAACATTTAAATAAACATATAAAATAACATTTTTACTTACCTTTATTGAAGATTGTTGATGGCATCTGGAAGATAGGGAGGAGGAGTAAGAGACCACTTATTGTTTGGAAGGGGAATCCCCTTCCATAAAGATTTTAGGTAACAAGTCCTTATCTGGGGTTACTTCCCTTCTTTAAGATTTCCCTAAAATGGGACATGGTTCTGTCGCTGATCTTGTTGCAGAGATGGCTTGTTTCAGCTTGCTCAGGGTGATATTTTTCAGCAAATACCTGCACCCTATTCCACATTGCACAAATCTCCTTAATCTCTGAAGAAGGCACCATCCACCACCCACAACCATCCTCCACCACCACCACCCACCACCATCCTCCACAACCACCACCCACCACCATCCTCCACCACCACCACCCACCACCATCCTCCACCACCACCACCCTCCACCACCACCACCACCACCACCACCACCATCCACCAGTACCATCCACCAGTACCATCCACCAGTACCATCCACCAGTACCATCCACCACCACCTCCACCATCCACCAGTACCATCCACCAGCACCATCCACCAGCACCATCCACCACCAGCACCATCCACCACCAGCACCATCCACCACCAGCACCATCCACCACCAGCACCATCCACCACCAGCACCATCCACCACCATCCACCACCATCCACCACCATCCACCACCACCACCACCATCCACCACCATCCACCACCACCACCACCACCATCCACCACCATCCACCACCACCACCATCCACCACCACCACCATCCACCACCACCACCATCCACCACCACCACCACCACCACCACCACCACCACCACCACCATCCACCACCACCACCATCCACCACCACCACCATCCACCACCACCACCATCCACCACCACCACCATCCACCACCACCATCCACCACCATCACCATCATCCACTACCACCACCATCCACCAATACCATCCACCACCACCACCACCTACCAATACCACCCACCATCACCACCATCATCATCATCCACCAATACCATCCACCACCACCACCATCCACCAATACCATCCACCATCATCCACCACCTTAACTACTGGGAACGCTTGGAAGCACTTGACTTGTACTCGTTGGAACGCAGGAGGGAGAGATATATCATAATCTACACTTGGAAAATCTTGGAAGGAATGGTCCCAAATCTGCACACAGAAATCACTCCCTACGAAAGTAAAAGACTGGGCAGGCGATGCAAAATGCCGCCAATAAAAAGTAGGGGCGCCATTGGTACACTAAGAGAAAACACCATAAGTGTCCGGGGCCCAAAACTGTTCAACAGCCTCCCATCAAGCATTAGGGGAATTGCCAATAAACCCCTGGCTGCCTTCAAGAGAGAGCTGGACAGATACCTAAAGTCAGTGCCGGATCAGCCGGGCTGTGGCTCGTACGTCGGACTGCGTGCGGCCAGCAGTAACAGCCTAGTTGATCAGGCCCTGATCCATCGGGAGGCCTGGTCATGGACCGGGCCGCGGGGGCGTTGATCCCCGGAATAACCTCCAGGTAACCTCCAGGTAACCACCACCACCACCATCCACCACCATCCACCACCATCCACCACCATCCACCACCACCCACCACCACTATCCACCACCACCACCCACCACCACCATCCATCACCCACCACCATCCATCACCCACCACCACCACCATCCATCACCCACCACCATCCATCACCCACCACCACCATCCACCACCACCACCCACCACCACCACCATCCACCATCATCCACCACCTCCACCATCCACCACCACCCACCACCACCATCCACCAATACCATCCACCACCACCACCATCCACCAATACCATCCACCACCACCACCATCCACCAGTACCATCCACCACCACCATCCACCAATACCATCCACCACCACCATCCACCAATACCATCCACCAATACCATCCACCAATACCATCCACCACCACCATCCATCATTACCATCCACCACCACCACTATCCACCATTACCATCCACCACCACCACCATCCACTAATACCGTCCACCAATACCATCCACCAATACCATCCACCACCAATACCATCCACCAATACCATCCACCACCATCCACCAATACCATTCTCCACCACCACCACCACCATCCACCAATACCATCCACCATCACCACCATAAGAACATAAGAACATAAGAATGTAGGAACACTGCAGAAGGCCTACTGGCCCATACGAGGCAGGTCCTTATCAAAACGACATCTACCTAAAGCTACTCAAGAAATAACTCCCGTACCCCTTGACACCAATCAAACCCAGCCCCTCCCACTCATATATTTGTCCAGTCTCTTCTTAAAGCTACCCAAGGTCCTAGCCTCTATCACCCCACTGGGAAGACTGTTCCACGCACCTACAACTCTGTTAGAAAACTAGTACTTACCTATGTCCTTTCTAAATCTAAATTTATCCAACTTAAATCCATTATTCCTGGTTCTTACCTGGTTCGACACCCTCAGTACTTTATTAATGTCTCCCTTGTTTATGCCCGTCATCCACTTATACACTTCAATGATATCTCCCCTCATTCTACGCCTCTCCAGAGAGTGGAGATTTAAGGCTTTAAGTCTATCTTCATACGGGAGGTTCCTTACACAGTAAATCATTTTAGTCATTCTTCTCTGTATGTTCTCTAACGAGTCTATGTCCATCCTGTAGTAAGGGGACCAAAACTGAGCAGCATAATCTAAATGAGGCCTCACTAGTGATGTATAGAGCTGTAAAATAACTTTTGGACTTCTGTTACTTATACTTCTTAAGATAAATCCAAGTAATCTGTTGGCCTTGTTGTGCACACTAAGGCACTGCTGTCTTGGCTTTAGATTTCTGCTTACCATGACTCCCAAGTCTTTTTCACATTCTGTATGACCAAGCTCTACTTCACCTAGATTATAGCTTCAAGGGTTATTTTCATTACCAAGGGCAAGTACCTTACACTTATCCACATTAAACTTCATCTGCCATTTTTCAGACCAAGACATTAATTTGTTCAAATCGTCCTGGAGTTCATTGATATCCTCCTCAGAGTGAATTATACGGCCTATCTTTGTATCATCAGCAAACTTACTCATGTCACTACTAATCCCTTCATCAAGGTCATTAATGTAAATTATGAACAGGAGAGGGCCTAAAACTGATCCTTGTGGAACGCCACTAGTGACTAATCCCCATTCAGATTTCACTCCATTAATGGTAACTCTCTGCTTTCTGTTGGTAAGCCATGCCTCAATCCATGCTAGAACTTTACCTCCTATACCATGAGCTGCCACTTTTCTTAAGAGTCTCTTGTGAGGTACTCTGTCGAAGGCTTTACTAAAATCCAAATAAACAATATCATATTCCTTATCACTGTCAACTGCCTCAAATGTTCTATTGAAGAACGTCAGTAAGTTTGTCAGGCAGGAACGACCTCTCGTGAATCCATGCTGAGATTCGTTTATCAAGTTATGTTCTTCAAGGTGACTTCTGATAATTATTTTTTTTATTATCACACCGGCCGATTCCCACCAAGGCAGGGTGGCCCGAAAAAGAAAAACTTTCACCATCATTCACTCCATCACTGTCTTGCCAGAAGGGTGCTTTACACTACAGTTTTTAAACTGCAACATTAACACCCCTCCTTCAGAGTGCAGGCACTGTACTTCCCATCTCCAGGACTCAAGTCCGGCCTGCCGGTTTCCCTGAATCCCTTCATAAATGTTACTTTGCTCACACTCCAACAGCACGTCAAGTATTAAAAACCATTTGTCTCCATTCACTCCTATCAAACACGCTCACGCATGCCTGCTGGAAGTCCAAGCCCCTCGCACACAAAACCTCCTTTACCCCCTCCCTCCAACCCTTCCTAGGCCGACCCCTACCCCGCCTTCCTTCCACTACAGACTGATACACTCTTGAAGTCATTCTGTTTCGCTCCATTCTCTCTACATGTCCGAACCACCTCAACAACCCTTCCTCAGCCCTCTGGACAACAGTTTTGGTAATCCCGCACCTCCTCCTAACTTCCAAACTACGAATTCTCTGCATTATATTCACACCACACATTGCCCTCAGACATGACATCTCCACTGCCTCCAGCCTTCTCCTCGCTGCAACATTCATCACCCACGCTTCACACCCATATAAGAGCGTTGGTAAAACTATACTCTCATACATTCCCCTCTTTGCCTCCAAGGACAAAGTTCTTTGTCTCCACAGACTCCTAAGTGCACCACTCACTCTTTTTCCCTCATCAATTCTATGATTCACCTCATCTTTCATAGACCCATCTGCTGACACGTCCACTCCCAAATATCTGAATACGTTCACCTCCTCCATACTCTCTCCCTCCAATCTGATATTCAATCTTTCATCACCTAATCTTTTTGTTATCCTCATAACCTTACTCTTTCCTGTATTCACCTTTAATTTTCTTCTTTTGCACACCCTACCAAATTCATCCACCAATCTCTGCAACTTCTCTTCAGAATCTCCCAAGAGCACAGTGTCATCAGCAAAGAGCAGCTGTGACAACTCCCACTTTGTGTGTGATTCTTTATCTTTTAACTCCACGCCTCTTGCCAAGACCCTCGCATTTACTTCTCTTACAACCCCATCTATAAATATATTAAACAACCACGGTGACATCACACATCCTTGTCTAAGGCCTACTTTTACTGGGAAAAATTTCCCTCTTTCCTACATACTCTAACTTGAGCCTCACTATCCTCGTAAAAACTCTTCACTGCTTTCAGTAACCTACCTCCTACACCATACACTTGCAACATCTGCCACATTGCCCCCCTATCCACCCTGTCATACGCCTTTTCCAAATCCATAAATGCCACAAAGACCTCTTTAGCCTTATCTAAATACTGTTCACTTATATGTTTCACTGTAAACACCTGGTCCACACACCCCCTACCTTTCCTAAAGCCTCCTTGTTCATCTGCTATCCTATTCTCCGTCTTACTCTTAATTCTTTCAATTATAACTCTACCATACACTTTACCAGGTACACTCAACAGACTTATCCCCCTATAATTTTTGCACTCTCTTTTATCCCCTTTGCCTTTATACAAAGGAACTATGCATGCTCTCTGCCAATCCCTAGGTACCTTACCTTCTTCCATACATTTATTAAATAATTGCACCAACCACTCCAAAACTATATCCCCACCTGCTTTTAACATTTCTATCTTTATCCCATCAATCCCGGCTGCCTTACCCCCTTTCATTTTACCTACTGCCTCACGAACTTCCCCCACACTCACAACTGGCTCTTCCTCACTCCTACAAGATGTTATTCCTCCTTGCCCTATACACGAAATCACAGCTTCCCTATCTTCATCAACATTTAACAATTCCTCAAAATATTCCTTCCATCTTCCCAATACCTCTAACTCTCCATTTAATAACTCTCCTCTCCTATTTTTAACTGACAAATCCATTTGTTCTCTAGGCTTTCTTAACTTGTTAATCTCACTCCAAAACTTTTTCTTATTTTCAACAAAATTTGTTGATAACATCTCACCCACTCTCTCATTTGCTCTCTTTTTACATTGCTTCACCACTCTCTTAACTTCTCTCTTTTTCTCCATATACTCCATATACTTCTGATAATGTCAGCTATAATTGATTCTAATAACTTGCCCACTATAGATGTCAGGCTTATTGGACGGTAATTTGAAGGAGTGGACTTATCCCCTGATTTGAATATAGGAACCACATTAGCCATCTTCCACAACTCTGGCACAACACTGGTAAGGATGGACGCATTGAATACACTCGTTAATGGCTGACTAAGCTCCATCTTGCATTCCTTAAGTACCCTTGAAAACAACTCATCGGGTCCCTGGGACTTATTTTGTTTCAGTTTGTCTATCTGTTTAATAACCATGTCCCTCGTGACAGTAATATTAATTAACTTAAATTCATCAGGAACTAAATAATTGTTAATTACTGGAATCTCATTTACATCTTCCTGTGTAAAAACTGACAAAAAATAGTCATTAAATAAGGAACACATTTCCAGTTCATTATCCGTCAGCTGTCCATTCCCAGATTTCAGAGGTCCTACTTTTTCCTTCACCTTCGTCCTATACACTTGAAAGAACCCCTTTGGATTAGTCTTTGATTCATTAGCAACTCTAATTTCATAGTCACGTTTAGCCTTTCTAATCGCCTTTTTTACTTCTCTTTTAAGCTGAACATATTGGTCAGTAAGGTTAACCTCTCCTCTTCTGATGAGCCTATAAATTCCCCTTTTCTCCCCTAATAGATGCTTTAGCCTCCTGTTAACCCATTTGGGATCGTTATTATTAGACCTAATTTCTCTCTGGGGAATGTATATACTCTGGGCACCATCCACCACCATCCACCACCACCACCATCCACCACCATCATCCACCACCACCATCCACCATCACCACCATCCACCACCACCATCATCCACCACCACCACCATCCACCACCACTATCATCCACTAGTACCATCCACCAATACCATCCACCACAACCATCCACCAGTACCATCCACCAGTACCATCCACCACCACTATCCACCAATACCATCCACCACCATCCTCCACCACCATCCACCACTACCACCACCCACCATCACCACCATGGTAGCTTATTTCACAGTCTCACTTAATAAACAAAAACCAAACACAATGAATTAATAGTGAAATGTTTGAATGAGCATGCAGGTTAGTGTTCACTCAAGCATAAACAAAGCCAGACTGGCTCGCGAGGCCTGCATGGGGACGCGGGCAGGTGGACAGGTGTAGTACATGGTTTGATACTCAGGACAAAATTTATTTGAAAAAACAGTCGAAACTCGAAGCATTCGATAGTCGATGTGTTCGAAACTCTGGGTTCCACTGTATTAGCTATTACCAAACCTCTTTCTATACATAGTTCAATTTTGCCCCTACCACTCCCCCATCATTATCATTTACCCCTGGCATTTCAAACTTACCTACTGCACCCTCTGCAACAGTTTCTCCCACATTAGCATTTACGTCACCACAACAGCAATTTTCTCATGTGGTTAAGAATTCCTTATCCTTAAACGTTCACTTAACACCTAAAATCTCTCTCTGTCCTTTATATTCCTCTTTTCCCCAGATTTATAAATACTTACTGTTACCCACTTCTCATATCCCACCCTTATTTTAACCCTTTCAGGGTCCGTCCCGTAGATCTACGGCTTTACGTTCAGGGTCCAAACCGTAGATCTACGCCATGAGCTCAGCTCACTCTGATAAACTGTGAGTGGTACATTTGGGCCTAGATATGATAGAATACATCTATGTGGTATGTGTGCACCACATAAAACAGATCCTGCAGCACACTGTGCATAATGAGAGAAAAAAAATGAAATCATGTTTTTTCGATTAAAACAGCAACTTTGCAGTGTTTTTTCGTATGTTTTTTATAGTTGTATTTGCGATTTCTTGGTCTCATTTGATAGAATGGAAGACATATTACAGAAATAGAGATGATTTTGATTGGTTTTAGCATTGGAAATGGCTTGAAACTGAGCTCAAAGTAGCGGAAATGTTAAATTTTTGCCGATATTCAAGAGTAAACAAACGACCTCACACATCTAATACACGTCAGCTGGTGGGTCTAATATACATTCACAAATATGGTGATGATATTTATACAATTATTACAGTATTGCATAAGAGTAAATCTTCTATTTTTTGGTGTGAATAAAAATTCATTATGTGAATAAAAAATCAAAATGGAATATATTTGTAAAGCCTCAAAACATAACTAATGAACAGAGGAAATGTTAGTTTAGTGCCAGGAATGCCTACATTGTTCATTCTGGACCCTATTTTGAAATTGGAATATTTTGAACTTTGTGTTAAATTGGCCAAATTAACAATTTCCGATCACTTTATTTTGTAGTTGAAACAGTTGACTTGGCGATTTCTTGTGCTCAATCGATAGAATAGAAGTAATACTAGTGAAATAGCTAAGAATTTGGTTGATTGGAATAATGTAATTGGCCTAAAATGGGAGTCAAAGTCGGCAAAATCGCCGATTCGTAAATATTGCTGACACATCAAAATTCGCGAGAGCATAATTTCGTCAATTTTCCACCAAATTTCGTACTTTTTGTTTTATTACCTTCACAAAAAGATTCTCTACGATTTCATAAGAAAAAATAACAAATTTTTTTTTTAAAAATTCTTGGACACTGGTGCGTGACTCCAGATTTGGGCCTTGGACCCTGAAAGGGTTAATCCTCTTCTCTTTCCATAATTGAATATGTATAATATTACTGCTACTTCTTCCTTAGCTCTCTTTCTCTCGGATACTCCTAACTTGTTCCCATTCTTTTCATTTATAACATTCATAATCAGTTCTTTCTTATCTACACTACATCGACACATACAAACATCCCAGACCTACCCTGTGGATGAGTGACTAGACAGCAAGTACCAGAGACAGTGAAGCTATGTTTGTGGTATTTTTGAAGGAGAGGCCAGCATGTTACAGACTGGAGGGTCACTTGAATTGTGATGCCTGAACATTTCCAGCAAGACACCCTACCTTGGTGGAACATGGCCAGTGTGTTAAAAATATACAGACTGTTGCTACTGAAGTGTTTCATGAAGTCCTTTACATTATCATAATATTCCAATTTAACCTCTTTTCCCACCCATCACTGGCAGGTCAGGATTTAGCTTTGGTACAGTCACAGCAGAACCATTGAAGTTCCTGCCAGTGTTATTGGAGGAGGTGAGGGCACTGGGAGGCAGTGTGAAGATGTGTCGGCTCACATCCTTAGCAGAGGCAGCTGCAGAAGCAGACATCGTCATCAACTGCAGCGGTCTTGGTGCCCGGAAACTAGTGCCTGACCCAGAGGTTTACCCCTGCAGAGGCCAAGTCATGAGGGTCAGTCATGTCATGACATAAAAGTACAGTAGGGCCCCAGTGTACAGCATTAATGAATTCCAGAAATTTTTTTGCAAGTCAGGTGTTTGGAACTCTTAGCGTATTTTCCCATGGATACCAGTGATATAATTGGGAGGGGAAGAGACAGGGAAGGAGATGGGGTGGAGAGAGAGAGAGCATGTTTGTACAGCATAATGACATCAGTGAAATAAAGTCAATTGACCAAATAAAATTGCTTGCCCACAGTTACCTCCAGCTTCATCCTCTTCCCTACTTGTATGTCTCATAACAATAAAAATTCTTTAAAATGAGCTAATGTAGGTAAGATCTCTTACCTTGTAAATAAAGTTAGGAACCTAAAACCTAATCTTGTAAAACCCTTGTCAGAGAGAGATATGGGGGGGGGGGGAGAATGAATGAGAATAAGAATACTGACTGTATGGTCAATATATTTGAGTTACCTACATGTAATAGAACAAAAATAACACAAATATTTTTGATATGCTAGAAACCCTCCTCTGGCACTACTAAACTAGTTGAGAGGAATCCCTTACTTAGGCAGACATGTCAGGTGCACACCACAGAGGCCAGCCTACTGTCCAGGCCAACCAATCTGATTTTTTTTTTTGTGTGTGTGTGTGTGTGTGTGTGTGTGTGCATGCATGCGCAAGTTTCATCATGATGTCCAAGTGACCCATGGTGGGTCTCTCTCACGTGTGACAGTGTCCTCAATTGCTTCACCTCCCCTCTGGCTCCAGTATATATCTCAGCCCACATGCATCTGCCTTATTTTTATCAGTGCTAAGGGAATGAACACACTCTGTTAACCCTTTTCTTGCTGGGACCCCCAAAATTAAAAGTGCTGACAATGTTGTGATTTAAAAAAAAAAAAAAAAAAAGTAATTTTTTCTTCTGAAATGGTAGAGAATTTTATCTGGAGGTAATGACGCTAAAATACTAAATTTGATGGAAAATTTAAAGAGTTGCGCAGGTACAAATTTGGCGGTTTGGGTTCAATTTTTACCAGCGATTTCACCCACTTTGAATCCTATTTTAAGCAAATTCCATAGCAAAGGAAGGCATACTTGCTATTTTGCTGTTATGCATTCCATTCTATTGATTAAGCTCAAGAAACTGTCCATTAAACTATCAGAACAGAATTTGGAAACTTGGTCAATTTTACACAGAATTCAAAAAAGTCCAGTTTGAAAACAGAGCCCAAAATAAACGCTTCATTCCATCATCACACAAAATAAATTTTTTTACCCCATTTCTCAGATAACAAAATATACCCCTGAATGGTGGATCATGGTTTAGGGTGCCCCAGTAATTGAAGCAGACCTAGTAAAAATCCTTAAAACAGACTGGAGGCTGTAGGTGAACCTTATCCTTCCTTAGAAAAATCATCACAAATTGAATCTTGTCGCTATTCAAACTATGTACTTCCACTCCTGAAACTGCAGCTGATATGAAGGAACAATTAATAATACAATAAAGTTATCCTAGAAAGCACTTCATAGTTGCTATTTTAAACCAGACACAAGATCAGAGGCTTGCTTTTTCCATCATGCTTCATGTGGGGCAAGATTTTTTTTTTTATACTGTGCACAGTTGCTACACAAGCCCATTTTCTTATGTTGAGGCCAAAATTTACCACTCGCAGGATATTTGAGAGCACTGTGCTTTAAAAGTAGGTCTACGTGAGTGACACTGGTGTTAATAACAGATTTAGGCAAGAGATGGTGAAAGAGTTAAGGCTGAGCACTTCAAAACTTTCCCTCCAATTCTTTGACTGTATCCAGTAAATAATCTCTATATTGGATTGAAGAAGCCAAAGGTTAGTGAAACATCTTTGTAAAGATACCCAGGTGTTTTATTGGTGTCTTATTAACTTCAATATTGTGTATAATTAATGTAATGATTGTGAGCTCTCTTTTTCCAGTTAAAGGAGAACCCTTTGATTTATAGGTAAATTATCTAGGTAGTTAATATTTGGATAAAATATCTAAAAGACAGTATTGAAGATGGAAGTATGAAACTACAAAAGGTTGTTTTGAGAAACCAAACTGTAGAACTGCATGTATAAAAAAATGTAATTATTAGCTTTTTTATGAGAATTTTTGAACACAGTTACTTTGCAATTTTACTGATTAAAATAGTGGAATCTCAAATATCGAACTTTCTTCATTCCAGACAGCTGTTCGAGTTCCGTTACTGAACGAATTTATTCCCATCAGGAATAATGTAAATTAAATTAGTTCATTTCAGACCCTCAAAAATACACTTATAAAAGCACTTACAAAAATACACTTACATAATTGGTTGAGTTGGGAGCAGTTCGATATTTGAGGTTATACTGTAGATTATAAAATTTTAATGTTTTTCTTTTTTAGGTGCGGGCACCATGGGTGGGGAGGTACCTGTGTGATGCATCCAAGAAGTCATTTGCCTACATCATCCCCAAGTAAGTCCCAAGGAGATGCTGCCCCCTATGTTATGTATGCTTGCTTTACTTAATCTGTACTGATATAAAAATTCATAAAACTCATCAGTAGCCAACTTACATGTATTTCTGTACTAATAGCCTAGCCTAATAATAATAATTCTGCATTCCTCAAGCTCTGGTCTACCTTGGGGTAAATTTATACATGGTTGATTATCAGATATCATGTTAAAAATGGTGTAATAAAAAATGGGTGTAAACTTAATTGAAAATAGGGTTATGTTCATTAGTACCCTCAAAAAAGTCAACACAATTTTTTAAAGATCTCTAAATTGTAAAAAATTGACAAAAATGTAATTGTATGTCGGCATTAAAAAAAAATTCTTCTGAAATGTTAGAGTCTTTTTTTTCTGAAGGTAATGATGCCAAAAAGTTGAAATTTGCTAAAAAACTTAGGGAATTATGCAGGCACAAAGCAGCCTGTGTACAATTTACACCAGCAATTTTGCCCACTTTGAGTCCTATTTTAAGCTGAATTTGACCAGATTCCAAGATATTTTGCTAATTTACCTTCTGTTCTATTGATTGAGGTCAAGAAACTGCCCATTTGATTATCAGAACTACATGAAGTGCACAGAAGTGGGTAATTCAGCCAATTTTACACAAAATTAAAAAAAAGTCTAGTTTAAAAACATAGTTTAAAATAAACACTGTAGAAGTCCCCAGCCACTAAAGCAACATTTCCTCTGCTCATTAATCATATACTCAGGCCTCTCCTGTATTACACTTACCATCCATTTTGAATTCATCATCACATAAATCAAAGATTTATTATTCCTTGGATAATAAAATATAACCAGGAATGATTGGTCATGATTTACACATAATAATTGAATCAAACTTAGTAAAACACCATAAACCAGATTAAAAAAAATAGTAAAAACTCAAATATTTCAGCTACTTTGAGCCAAATTTCAAAGTATACTTCCACTTCTGAAACCCCAAAACCCATCTCTGTTTCAGTAATATTTCTTCCATTCTGTCAAATAGTACTTAGAAACAGCAAATAAACCACCCTAGAAAACACTTCAAAGTTGTTATTTTAAACCAAACACAAAGGTCAGAGGTTTCCTTTTTTCATTATGCACTGCATGGGGCAGGATTATTTTTATACTGTGCACACTCATTCCACAGACACTCTCTCCTATCTAGGCCAAAATTTACTGCTCACAGCTCTGAGGGAGCTCAGCTCAAAACTTAGATGTACATAAGCGACACTGGTGTCAGTAGCATAGATCTATGTACGAGATAGTAAAAGGGTTAATAATAATAAATAAATTACTCACTTATATATGAACATCTATGAAAATTTAGACACATGTGCAACATTTGGGTATCTTTATTGTAGACGTTTCGCCATCCAGTGGCTTTATCAATACAAATTCAAGGACATGATTGGGAGACAGAAGAACTATATACAAAAGATGAGGTAATCAGTCCCTCAACCTTGGAGCTGGTGTGAAGAGCACCGTAGTCACGAAGATTCTTGAGCACAGGCAAGAAGGCTGGCGCTTATATACTGGCGTCAGGTGGAAAGGGATGGGTAGCAGACAAGGGCATAGTCACTGGTAGGTGGGATTCCCTAGTGGAAGTAGGTCATACCTTAGGGATGGGTATGACCTACTTCTTGTCGGTATCGTATATCATTCATGTACAACTTGTCAGACACTGCAATATCATGGAATCTTGGTTCAGAGGCCATCTACATAACCTTCTTGGCTGCTACTATATACTGCCACTAACCATCCCTTGGGTATTTCCTACTTCCACTGGGGAATCCCGCCTACCAGTGACTATACCCTCATCTGCTACCCATCCCTTTCCACCTGACGCTAATATATACATGCCAGCCTTCTTGACTCTGCTCCAGAACCTTCATGACTACGGTGCTCTTCAAACCAGCTCCAAGGCTGAGGAACTGATTACCTCATCTTTTGTATATAGTTCTTCTGTCTCCCAATCATGTTCTTGAATTTGTATTGATAAAGCCATTGGATGGCGAAACATCTACAATAAAGATACCCAGATGTTGCACGTGTCTAAATTTTCATCTTGTCAGTATTGTATACCATTCATGTACATGAACATCTATATTACTGGATTTCTTATACAGTAGTCTCCATTATCTACAGCTGTTTTCAATCCCTATCATATTTGTGATCATAGAACTAAATTACAGGGTGGCATCACTGATACTCTGACAGATCTGTAACAAGTTCTCCTGAAATAAGGGTATTCTTAAGAGGTCTTCTTGTGAGTATTTCTTATAAATGAGTCACTTCTGTATGTAGTAATGTCATTTTGTGCTCATGATGAGTTAGAAATTACATTAGTCATAAGAATCATTTGTTCCTTGGGTACAGTCAATTTGTAGTACAGTAATGTGAGATAGGTTCATTGAATTTGCATTTTTTTTTTTTTTCCAAAATAGTGATCTTATATTTCCTGCCATTGATAAGACTGATCTAATCTCATGCCCCTCATAAGGTAAAAATTTTCTCAGCTAGCTCAGAAATAAATAATGGATTGTAGCTGATAAGAGTATTTCTAACTTCATATGAGATTGCTCAAACATATTTATAGTTGTTATTCAAGTTTATTTTACACTTGTACATAACAGCACACTTGAATGCAAATCATGTGGTGCCTGATAACTTTTAAGACTATTCCTTAAAATCTTTCAGCCATACAGTCATCAAGGAATAACTGGCTTAGCTTCTGACTAAACAATTTACAGCAGGAACTGTGAATAGTCATTCAGTCTTGAATATATAGAAGGGCGGTAAAGGAGGTTTTGTGGGCGAGGGGCTTGGACTTCCAGCAAGAGAGTGTTAGATAGGAGTAAATGGAGATGAATGGTTTTTGGGACCTGATGGAGTGTGAGCAAGTAATATTTTGTGAAGGGATTCAGGGAAACTGGTTAGCCGGACTTTAGTTCTGGAAATGGGAAGTACAATACCTGCACTTTACCGGAAGAGTTCAGGATATTGGCAGTTTGGAGGGACATCTAAACTGTCATATCTGAGCACCTCTTCAGAGACAGTGTTTATGTATGAATGATGGTGAAAGTGTTGAATGATGAAAGTTTTTTCTTTTATATATGGTAAAAATAGGTTTTTCTTTTTGGGTCACCCTGCCTCAGTGGGAAACAGCCTGCATGTTAAAAAAAAAAATTACATTCAGTTCTTTCTTCTTTTTTGAGGATTTTGTATAAGGTAATTCATAGAACCCTGACATTTGTTATCATATATAAATTTCTGTCTCTTATGACAGGTGTGTTGGCTGTTTTGCAGTTTTGTTGTTAGAGGTCTTAGCAGAATGATTGTTAGATGTGTTTTTTTTTTACTATTGTAGATCCACATCTTCATTCCCATAGTAATTACAAGACTGGTGTTGTTCAGGTCCTATTTTAGCAAGCAGAATGTCAGCAGTGTCCTGTTTATGTAAACAATTTTTCCAGCATCTCAAGTGTTGACTTAGTGTAATACATAGCTTATTCGTAATTAGCAGTAACAAATTATAACTACAGGAAAAGTTTATATACTTTCCTTGTTTGTGCCAAGAATATGCTTCTCAGTGTCAGGCCATTGCTTATCTAGTTATGATTCTCTTCTTACTTTAGTTTTTTCTTGGCTGTCCCCAGTTTATACTGATCTGATGCCATCTTGATATTCTATAAAACTAATAATTAAAGTTAAGAGCTCCACAGTTATCATTATACAGAACTGGCAGCTATGACATCATATAGTAACTGATAGTAACTGTGGACATAGTAATAGTTACAAACATCAGCATGCATTATCACAATATATATATAACTGAGTAGGTAGTAGGTTGGTAGACAGCAACCACCCAGGGAGGTACTACCGTCCTGGCAAGTGAGTGTAAAACAAAAGCCTGTAGTTGTTTTACATGATGGTAGGATTGCTGGTGTCCTTTTTTCTGTCTCATGAACATGCAAGATTTCAGGTATGTCTTGCTACTTCTATTTACACTTAGGTCACACTACACATACATGTACAAGCACATATATACACACCCCTCTGGGTTTTCTTCTATTTTCTTTCTAGTTCTTATTCTTGCTTATTTCCTCTTATCTCCATGGGGAAGTGGAACAGAATTCTTCCTCCGTAAGCCATGCGTGTTGTAAGAGGCGACTAAAATGCCGGGAGCAAGGGGCTAGTAACCTCTTCTCCTGTATATATTACTAAATGTAAAAGGAGAAACTTTCGTTTTTCCTTTTGGGCCACCCCGCCTCGGTGGGATACGGCCGGTGTGTTGAAAGAAAGAAAGATATATAACTGAGTATCCTAAAAGACTAAATCAAATCACTTATCACACTTCACATCTATATAAACACTTAACCAAGTTGCATTAACTTAAAAACAAACATTTCAGTATCGTACAAGTCTTTATATGAATGACACAAAAATTGCAAAGATTTGAGTAAGTTATCTGACTGTCTGGAGCCTTTTTTATTCTGGAGGAAAAGAAGGAATACTGTAACAATATTCTGTATCACAATACAATACCGTTCTTCTACCAAGCATGTAACATCTCTAACTAGCTGCACCAAATTTATTGTCTGTTTCATTAGCTGGAATGGTTATAGTGCTATAAATTTATTTTATATGTTGGTCTTTTACTAATGCTTCTGTATTTTTCAGCCTGGCATGAAGTATGCTACTCCTGGGTCATTCTTACTTAGCCCTTTGACTGTTTTGGTCATACATATACTCATAAATTCTAGCAGCTTCAAATCAAGCAGGAGAAAGCTGGTAGGCCCACATGTGAGAGAATGGGTCTGTGTGGTCAGTGTGCACCATACAAAAAAAATCCTGCAGCATGCAGTGCATGATGAGAAAAAAAACTGACCATTTTTTTTAATTAAAATGCTGATTTTGTGGTCTATTTTCGTGTAGTGTTTATGGTTGTATTCTCGTTTTCTTGGTTTCATTTGATAGAATGGAAAACATATTATAGAAATAGAGGTGATTTTGATTGGTTTTACTATGAAACAAACCTTGAAATGGAGCTCAAAATAGGGGAAATGTTTGATTTTTGCCGATGTTCAAAAGTAAACAAATGATGTCATTTTCCAATAAATGTCCAAGTAGCCATTCTGATATGCAGTCATAAATGGGGTGGCATTATTTATACAATTATTACAATATTGCAGTAGTCTGCATAACAGTAAATCTTCTATTTTTTGTTTGAATAAAAATTCAAAATACAAAGCAAGAGTAATATCAGAGGGGCCTGGAGACATGACTGATGAACAAAGAAAATGTTATTTTAGAGCCAGGAATGTCTGCATTGTTCATTCTGGACCCTGTTTTGAAATTGTCATATTTTCTAATTTTCGTGAAATTGGCCAAATTGCAAATTTCTGACCACGTTATTGGGTAGTTGAAATCGGTAAATGGGCAGTTTCTTGTACTCAGTCGATAGAAAAAATGGAGTTCTAAAGAAATAGCTATGAGTTCGGTCGACTGGAACAATGGAATTAGCCGAAAATAGGGCTCAAAGTGGGCGAAATCACCGATTTGTAAATGTCGCTAACTTCACGAGAGTGTAATTCCGTCAGTTTTCCATCAAATTTCGTTCTTTTGGTGTCATTACAATCGGGAAAAGATTCTCTATCATTTCATAAGATTTTTTTTTTTTTTTTTGAGGGGGGGGGGGAATTTTGCGACACCAGGAGACACCTCAGGATTTGGGGTTGCGACAGTCAAGGGGTTAAATATATAGAGTTTAGACCAACTTCACAGCAACATGTATTATTTTCATTAGTACGTTAGTCCTTCATGCAATAGTAATTACAGCATACTATTGTTATTTATATTATTATTATTGTTGTATTATCATTATGGTAGCTTGGAGACAGTGGTACTGGGTGGGACCAACCAAGACCATGACTGGCGGCTGGAAGTGGACCCTACCGACTCACAGACCATCTGGGACAATTGTACAGCCCTCATGCCCTCATTAAAGGTTAGTGGACCCTCTCTTGGTCCATATTTCTTACTTATGGCATATAATCCTCACATTTTGCTTTTTTCTTGTCTGTAGCCCTCCTTGCTTCTCCTCTGTATTAATTAAGCAATGGTTGATCATTGTCCTTGGCCTTCTCATAAGGTCTGTAACCCACCTTCTTATATTAAGTCTTATACTTTCACTCAGTCACTACCACTTCCTCTATCATTATCTCCAACCCTTCTTTAAATTCTCTATCTCTCACATGTTTCCCCATAGCTTCTTTGTCACTGTCTGTAGCCCTCACTTTACCCTGTAAACTGAGAGTTTTTTAAAGTTTTCTCTGAAACAATGTTAATGTCTTGCCTAATTTTTCTTTTTTTTTTTCTTTTTAATCAAATTATTATGAATGCAGGTAGCAATTTCAAAGCCTGTTGCACCTGGCTATAACTCAAGTCTTCAGTCAAGAACAACCAGACAATTAAAGGCAAAGGCAAACATATGGGGAACTAGTTTTTTCTTTGCCGGTATATTCCTTCACCAGTGGAGATGTCCTGTCTAAGGGCAATGTGTGGTGTAAATATTATGCAGAAAATTCAGAGTATGGAAATTAGGAAAAGGTGTGGAGTTAATAAAAGTATTAGTCAGAGGGCAGAAGAGGGGTTGTTGAGGTGGTTTGGTCATTTAGAGAGAATGGATCAAAGTAGAATGACATGGAAAGCATATAAATCTATAGGGGAAGGAAGGCGAAGTAGGGGTCATCCTTGAAAGGGTTGGAGAGAGGGGGTAAAGGAGGTTTTGTGGGCGAGGGGCTTGGACTTCCAGCAAGCGTGCGTGAGCGTGTTAGATAGGAGTGAATGGAGACGAATGGTACTTGGGACCTGACAATCTGTTGGAGTGTGAGCAGGGTAATATTTAGTGAAGGGATTCAGGGAAACCGGTTATTTTCATATAGTCGGACTTGAGTCCTGGAAATGGGAAGTACAATGCCTTCACTTTAAAGGAGGGGTTTGGGATATTGGCAGTTTGGAGGGATATGTTGTGTATCTTTATAGGTATATGCTGCTAAACTGTTGTATTCTGAGCACCTCTGCACAAACAGTGATAATGTGTGAGTGTGGTGAAAGTGTTGAATGATGATGAAAGCATTTTCTTTTTGGGGATTTTCTTTCTTTTTTGGGTCACCCTGCCTCAGTGGGAGACAGCCGACTTGTTAAAAAAAAAAAAAAATAGCAGTATAGCAACAGTAAGCCAGAGAGCAAAGAGCCATTCATAACAGGAAGTTTACACCTTAGAATAGACAAGAGAGTATGAGTCAGCATCTGAC
Source organism: Cherax quadricarinatus (assembly GCF_038502225.1). Classification (NCBI taxonomy): domain Eukaryota; kingdom Metazoa; phylum Arthropoda; class Malacostraca; order Decapoda; family Parastacidae; genus Cherax; species Cherax quadricarinatus. The sequence goes on along the minus strand of NC_091310.1, from coordinate 42,447,425 downwards.
CCTACAGCTGAGTGGTCAAGCACAACGTCACCTCGGTTAAGGGGTGGGAGGGGGGGTAGCAGCTCTGATACTGTTGGTTGGTTGACCTGGACAATTAATAGAGCAGTGAGGCTCTAGAACTGCTATATCCTGAATTGCCAGTTCACTGGTCGAAAGGGCATGCCAGTGGGTGTGTGATGGATATCAAATAAATTGTAATATATTTGGTGCCTGCCACACAAGTACTGAAATATGCATATATGTACAATGTTTTATATGTACTATATTGTACACAGTTTTTCAGACATTTGTCCAAGGGATGCAAATATAGGCCTATCCTTAACCTATAAATTACTTATTTGGTTTAGTAAAATATAAAGATTATATAGTGTTTATCAGTTATAAAATAAAAAGTGATAAAAATTACCATTAAAGTTATGCAAGATCAAAAAGCTTAACATACTCTTAATTAAGACATTCAAAGTTTATGGATTGCAGATGCCACCATTTGTTTATTCATCACCTATGGAAACTTTTTTGCTTTCATATGTTGAATATAACACTGCAGTTATGTAATGAGTATAATGTACATAATTTCAATTTCATTTTTAATATTTAACCCTCTCAGGGTCCAGAGGCCAAATTTCCAAGTGTGCACCAGGGTCCAAGAATTTTCATAAAACAATTTTGTTATTTTTTCTTATGAAATGATAGAGAATCTTTTTCTGAAGGTAATAAAACAAAAAGTACGAAATTTGATGAAATTATGCTCTCACGAATTTTGATGTGCCGGCGATATTTACGCATCGACAATTTTGCCGACTTTGACTCCCATTTTAGGCCAATTACAGTATTCCAGTCAACCAAATTCTTAGCTATTTCACTAGTATTACTTCTATTCTATCGATTGAGCACAAGAAATCGCCAAGTCAACTGTTTCAACGACAAAATAAAGGGACCGGAAATTGGTAATTTGGCCAATTTATTGCAAAGTTCAAAATATTCCAGTTTCAAAATAGGGTCCAGAATAAACAATGCAGGCATTCCTGGCACTAAACTAACATTTCCTCTGTTCATTAGTTATGTTTTCAGGGTTTACAAATGAATTCCATTTTGATTTTTTATTCACATAATGAATTTTTATTCAAACCAAAAAATAGAAAATTTACTGTTATGCAATACTGTAATAATTGTATAAAGAATATCACCACATTTGTGAACGTATATTGGACCCACCAGCTGTCATGTATTAGACTTGTGAGGTCATTTGTTTACTCTTGAACATCGGCAAAAATTTAACATTTCTGCTACTTTGAGCTCAGTTTTAAGCCATTTCCAGTACTAAAACCAATCAAAATCATCTCTATTTCTGTAGTATATCTTCCATTCTATCAAATGAGACCAAGAAATTGCAAATACAATTATAAAAAGCATACAAAAAGACACTGCAAAATTGATGTTTTAATCGAAAATTACGGTCTCAGTTTTTTTTCTCTCATCATGCAGTGTGTGCTGCAGGATTTGTTTTATGTGGTAGATCTACGGTTTGGACCCTGAACGTAAAGCCGTAGATCTATGGCACAGACCCTGAAAGGGTTAAAGAAGTTTCAATTTAAGAGTTGAAAAAGCACAACATTTATTTAAGATGTGGAAGAAAATGAGTGTAAGTGATAATCTGTGGTTATGAAAAGTATTTAGGGTGCATTGTATTAATAAATTAAAAACTCTCTCAATGGACTTTTTATATTAAAAATGCAGTGTCATTTACTCTGTGTTATCCAAAAGTATAAATACATACTGTCAGTTACTCTATATAAAAATAGCATAAATGTGCATGGATGATTTAACTAAATATTGTATACTGTACAGTAAGGTGTAGTAAATATTTTTGGCTTAACTCAGCAGTGTTGATAATTCCCAAAAGGTTTTGGTTAGTCACAATCTGTTAATATGTACGTACTTATCAAATGTTTAGACCATGCATGACGTAATTCACACAGCAAGAAAGATTATAACAGGCAGAGCAGCATTAACAATCTTGATGTTATACGTACTTAGAGAGCTGGTAGGTATGGTTCATGAATTGCAATTTCACATTCATAATTTATTTACAAAGTAATGCATTTCACAGTTCATTGATTACAATCACACATTTCTCAGGGTGAATGGTTACTTTACACTTCACTGCATTAACCTATCACAAGCATTAAGGTGCAGCATGTCATTCACAGCACTGTTTCAACATAGAAATGGTTCACTCAAACCCCATCACATTTTATCTCACTTTTCAGTCTTGTAATACTGGCTTAGTTACTTTCAGCTTACTTGATGGTACTTACATTCTACCAATACCCAGTTTACCAGCTTTATATGTATATCTGCCTGTCTGCCCCCATCATCTCTTGACCAGCTCATTTAGCTTTACTACATTAATGCATTCAAGAGCCAAAGAATTCCATTGCCTTTGACATGGGTAACATGCAGCAGTCTTCCTCATACAACCAGCTAAAATTCATGTACACATAGCAGCTGATAGCTGTTGCAACACACATGCATACTATTAAACTCTAATTTCTCTTACTAATAATTTTTTTTTTTAAATTGACTGTTAATAGCAAGTAAACAAAAATGCATTTAATATGTTGGATTTCTTTATGAAGATCAATAGGTTGTATCATTTCACCCAACTTTTCTGTAGTGATTGGTGGCCCAAAATATATTATTGGATATACACTGTATATTAAAAGATATTTACTAAATTTAAAGAGAAACTTTCGTTTTTCTGTTTTGGTCACCCTGCCTCGGTGGGATACTGCCAGTTTATTGAAAAAAAAAAATAAGAGATATAAACTATACCTCACTGTATGTACACAGAAATGTCTTTATTCTCGTCTTAAGGATTAAGATATTCTTGATGGTAATGTACAAGTAAATTATGGCCTTAATGCCCCACATGAAATTGGTATGTCTTTAACCTAACATACTATTTTGTCTTTGTTAATGTTGTGACCACAAGAAAGCTGAGGTGATAAAAGAGTGGGTAGGGCTGCGACCTTGCAGGGAAAGTGGTGTTCGTCTTGAGGCAGATGAGCTACAAGTGGACTCACGGATAGTTCCAGTAAGTCTTTGGCTGCACCGGTCCAATATTTTTTTGACATGCTGGCTGTCAAACACCACAGTAGAATGACTCAAATAAAAAGCATGTTCACCATCATTAATTCAATAACTATCTTACCACAATTTAAATGACCCTCTGAGCTACAACATTCCCAACCCTCTTCAAAATACAAGCACTGTACTTCCCACATTGAAAACTAAACCTAGCTAATCAGTTTTCTTGTTTCCCCTCATGAATGATACCCTGCTCACATTCCAACAGCTCACACTAACCTGCTGGATGCTCACACTTCTGTCATTCAGAACCTTCTCCCTTCCCACTCCTCCCAGCTGTACTTGGGACAACTTCCTTCCACCCCGCTGCTCCACTTCAGAGCATCAATATGTATCTCACTAAACAAACTGACTGAGGCAAAGAGAAATAATCAAGACGCCAAACAGCTGACTGTCAGCAAAATTAATGCAATCCGAAAAGAATGCCCTGCAAATGACTCTAAAGGCATATTTAAATCCTTCCATTTGTAAATATACTGAATCATCACCTTCAAAGAATATACAGTATTAGAGCACCTGCCAAAATGACTAGCATCACAAGAACCTTCAAGCTCATCTTGTGGAATATCAGAAGTGGGAGGAAAAGATTGTATGACCTATTCTGTGCAAGCCTAACAAGGTAAGTATCTTGTATTTACAAGAACCATACACTCCTAGCACTAAGAACAAAATCCTTCTAAAATTGTCAGGATATGTTACCTTCCCCAGTCTTGACCTATGTCAAAAGTGGGCTGGCATGAAAACACATCAAAGACTACAAAAGTGATGACATCTACCATCAGACCTTTCAATTTGCCACAGCATCTGGTACCTTCAACCTATGTAATGTGTATGAGATGTGACAAAGTGAAAAAGAACACCCTTCCAAGAGTAGCTCAGAGATTACCATAAAAGGAATTTTAATGCAAAGCATATAGATTTACAAGACAACAAAATTAACACAAATGGATGGAAGGGTGTTCATTAGATATTTCCCACCCTAAAGGAGGTAGACTTGACTATGTCATGGGACACGGACTCATTGACACTGCTGTTTGTGGATTTATTGTGCATGAACTGGTCAGCGACAACTTTACCCTCCTCAGTACATACAGTAGGTTCCTGCTTTTTGGCATTCTGCTAATACGGCAATCTCAAATTATGACCAAAACTTTCTATACGGCAAGTGGTCTTTCAGATACGGTGCGGGCCACCCGGTTTGTTTACATTCTCCTTGAGCACATCTCTCTATTATGTAATAATAATCACTCTCGGGCACATTAAATGTCTAATTTTACGTCAATATAGACATTTTCATTAATCCATCTATGATATTTTCTTCAAAATTATGTAAGAAACACGTTACATAGTATATAAACATTTTGTTTATATACTATGGAGGTGTGGTAGCCGGGCGGAGGGAAAACATCACGTCACTCTCCTTAATACATAATGCTTTTGTTTACAGTTCTCGGCTTGAATTATTCATTACTTCTCCCTTTGTTTATGATGGCATCTAAAGGTAGTTGTTATAAATGAGTAAACTCAGTGAACATGGTATGTCGATGGTAATAATATGGCTCTGAGCCACATTAAATATCGTGTAGCTATGTAGGTAGGTGTAGGTATGTAGCCCAGGCGGACTACGTACCTACATTATTAAAACTGATATGTATGTGTACCTGTACCTCAGTAAACTTACACACTGGGCTGGCATGCAGGTACACATTAAAATCACTAAGAGTGTCTTATTGGTCTTGAAGATGCCATCTTAATAATGATAATAACAATAATAATCACAAAGGAGCATTAAATATTGTATAAAATGTTAATATAGACTTGAGTCCTGGAAATGGGAAGTACAATGCCTGCACTTTAAAGGAGGGGTTTGGGATATTGGCAGTTTGGAGGGATATGTTGTGTATCTTTATACGTATATGCTTCTAAACTGTTGTATTCTGAGCACCTCTACAAAAACAGTGATAATGTGTGAGTGTGGTGAAAGTGTTGAATGATGATGACAGCATTTTGTTTTTGGGGATTTTCTTTCTTTTTTGGGTCACCCTGCCTCGGTGGGAGACGGCTGACTTGTTGAAAAAAAAAAATAGACATTTTGCCTAATCCATCTAAATACAGCCCACAGTAGAATAAATTAACATAAATATGAGATGTGGTAGCCAGGCAACTTGTGGTAGGCAGGCAACTTGTGGTAGGCAGGCAACTTGTGGTAGCCAGGCAACTTGTGGCAGCCAGGCAACTTGTGGTAGACAGGCAACCTGTGGTAGCCAGGCAACTTGTAGGACTTGTGACGAAAACCTGACGCGTTCATCTGGTTTGTTTACATTATGTGTGGGTGGGGTTGGGAGGGCTGACCTTCCTGGCTACTTATACTTCCCAACTTTACTTCAGACAAATAAAACTCACCTCTCACTATACATTAAGACTACAAATATTTTAAGGTAATTAATGAGTGTACCACATGTGCATTTTATCGCTCAAGGGAGCGTAGGTGTAAGTGGCCAGGCAGGATGTCATACCTCCCACATGTCTTTCTACAAATAAATACTTTTCACCTCTCACCCTACATTACGACCATTTTAAGACTACAAATATTATAAGGTAAGTAATGTAGGTAGTAGGTTGGTAGACAGCAACCACCCAGGGAGGTACTACCGTCCTGCCAAGTGAGTGTAAAACGAAAGCCTGTAATTGTTTTACATGATGGTAGGATTGCTGGTGTCTTTTGTCTGTCTCATAAATATGCAAGATTACAGGTACGTCTTGCTACTTCTACTTACACTTAGGTCACACTACACATACATGTACACGTTTATTTATACACACTCATCTGAGTTTTCTTTGATTTTATCTTAATAGTTCTTGGTCTTATTACTTTTCCTTTTATATCCATGGGGAAGTGGAATAAGAATCTTTCCTCCGTAAGCCATGCGTGTTGTAAAAGTCAACTAAAATGCCGGGAACAATGGGCTAGTAACCCCTTTTCCTGTAAAGATTACTAAAAAGAATAAGAAGAAGAAAATTGTCAAAGTGGGAAGTCTGAATGTGCGTGGATGTTGTGCAAATGATAAGAAAGAGATGATTGTGGATGTTATGAATGAGAAGAAACTGGATGTCCTGGCTTTAAGTGAAACAAAGCTGAAGGGGGTGGGAGAGTTTCAATGGAGAGGAATAAATGGGATTAGGTCAGGGGTTTCAAACAGAGTTAGAGCTAAAGAAGGAGTAGCAATAATGTTGAAGGATAAGCTATGGCAGGAAAAGAGGGACTACAAATGTATAAATTCAAGGATTATGTGGAGTAAAATAAAGATTGGATGTGAAAAGTGGGTTATAGTAAGCGTGTATGCACCTGGAGAAGAGAGAAGTGTAGAGGAGAGAGAGAGATTCTGGGAAATGTTGAGTGAATGCGTGGGGAGTTTTGAATCAAGTGTGAGAGTAATGGTGGTTGGGGATTTCAATGCTAAAGTGGGTAAAAATGTTATGGAGGGAGTAGTAGGTAATTTTGGGGTGCCAGGGGTAAATGTAAATAGGGAGCCTTTAATTGAGCTATGTGTAGAAAGAAATTTGGTAATAAGTAATACATATTTTATGAAAAAGAGGATAAATAAATATACAAGGTATGATGTAGCACGTAATGAAAGTAGTTTGTTAGATTATGTATTGGTGGATAAAAGGTTGATGGGTAGGCTCCAGGATGTACATGTTTATAGAGGGGCAACTGATATATCGGATCATTATTTAGTTGTAGCTACAGTTAGAGTAAGAGGTAGATGGGAAAAGAGGAAGGTGGCAACAACAAGTAAGAGGGAGGTGAAAGTGTATAAACTAAGGGAGGAGGAAGTTCGGGCGAGATATAAGCGACTATTGGCAGAAAGGTGGGCTAGTGCAAAGATGAGTAGTGGGGGGGTTGAAGAGGGTTGGAATAGTTTTAAAAATGCAGTATTAGAATGTGGGGCAGAAGTTTGTGGTTATAGGAGGGTGGGGGCAGGAGGAAAGAGGAGTGATTGGTGGAATGATGAAGTAAAGGGTGTGATAAAAGAGAAAAAGGTAGCTTACGAGAGGTTTTTACAAAGCAGAAGTGTTATAAGAAGAGCAGAGTATATGGAGAGTAAAAGAAAGGTGAAGAGAGTGGTGAGAGAGTGCAAAAGGAGAGCAGATGAAAGAGTGGGAGAGGCACTGTCAAGAAATTTTTATGAAAATAAGAAAAAATTTTGGAGTGAGTTAAACAAGTTAAGGAAGCCTAGGGAAAGTATGGATTTGTCAGTTAAAAACAGAGTAGGGGAGTTAGTAGATGGGGAGAGGGAGGTATTAGGTAGATGGCGAGAATATTTTGAGGAACTTTTAAATGTTAAGGAAGAAAGGGAGGCAGTAATTTCGTGCACTGGCCAGGGAGGTATACCATCTTTTAGGAGTGAAGAAGAGCAGAATGTAAGTGTGGTGGAGGTACGTGAGGCATTACGTAGAATGAAAGGGGGTAAAGCAGCTGGAACTGATGGGATCATGACAGAAATGTTAAAAGCAGGGGGGGATATAGTGTTGGAGTGGTTGGTACTTTTGTTTAATAAATGTATGAAAGAGGGGAAGGTACCTAGGGATTGGCAGAGAGCATGTATAGTCCCTTTATATAAAGGGAAAGGGGACAAAAGAGATTGTAAAAATTATAGAGGAATAAGTTTACTGAGTATACCAGGAAAAGTATACGGTAGGGTTATAATTGAAAGAATTAGAGGTAAGACAGAATGTAGAATTGCGGACGAGCAAGGAGGCTTCAGAGTGGGTAGGGGATGTGTAGATCAAGTGTTTACATTGAAACATATATGTGAACAGTATTTAGATAAAGGTAGGGAAGTTTTTATTGCATTTATGGATTTAGAAAAGGCATATGGTAGAGTGGATAGAGGAGCAATGTGGCAGATGTTGCAAGTATATGGAATAGGTGGTAAGTTACTAAATGCTGTAAAGAGCTTTTATGAGGATAGTGAGGCTCAGGTTAGGGTGTGTAGAAGAGAGGGAGAATACTTCCCGGTAAAAGTAGGTCTTAGACAGGGATGTGTAATGTCACCATGGTTGTTTAATATATTTATAGATGGGGTTGTAAAAGAAGTAAATGCTAGGGTGTTCGGGAGAGGGGTGGGATTAAATTATGGGGAATCAAATTCAAAATGGGAATTGACACAGTTACTTTTTGCTGATGATACTGTGCTTATGGGAGATTCTAAAGAAAAATTACAAAGGTTAGTGGATGAGTTTGAGAATGTGTGTAAAGGTAGAAAGTTGAAAGTGAACATAGAAAAGAGTAAGGTGATGAGGGTATCAAATGATTTAGATAAAGAAAAATTGGATATCAAATTGGGGAGGAGGAGTATGGAAGAAGTGAATGTTTTCAGATACTTGGGAGTTGACGTGTCGGCGGATGGATTTATGAAGGATGAGGTTAATCATAGAATTGATGAGGGAAAAAAGGTGAGTGGTGCGTTGAGGTATATGTGGAGTCAAAAAACATTATCTATGGAGGCAAAGAAGGGAATGTATGAAAGTATAGTAGTACCAACACTCTTATATGGATGTGAAGCTTGGGTGGTAAATGCAGCAGCGAGGAGACGGTTGGAGGCAGTGGAGATGTCCTGTCTAAGGGCAATGTGTGGTGTAAATATTATGCAGAAAATTCGGAGTGTGGAAATTAGGAGAAGGTGTGGAGTTAATAAAAGCATTAGTCAGAGGGCAGAAGAGGGGTTGTTGAGGTGGTTTGGTCATTTAGAGAGAATGGATCAAAGTAGAATGACATGGAAAGCATATAAATCTATAGGGGAAGGAAAGAGGGGTAGGGGTCGTCCTCGAAAGGGTTGGAAAGAGGGGGTAAAGGAGGTTTTGTGGGTGAGGGGCTTGGACTTCCAGCAAGCGTGCATGAGCGTGTTAGATAGGAGTGAATGGAGACGAATGATACTTGGGACCTGACGATCTGTTGGAGTGTGAGCAGGGTAATATTTAGTGAAGGGATTCAGGGAAACCGGTTATTTTCATATAGTCGGACTTGAGTCCTGGAAATGGGAAGTACAATGCCTGCACTTTAAAGGAGGGGTTTGGGATATTGGCAGTTTGGAGGGATATGTTGTGTATCTCTATACATATATGCTTCTAAACTGTTGTATTCTGAGCACCTCTGCAAAAGCAGTGATAATGTGTGAGTGTGGTGAAAGTGTTGAATGATGATGAAAGTATTTTCTTTTTGGGGATTTTCTTTCTTTTTTTTTTTGGGTCACCCTGCCTCGGTGGGAGACGGCCGACTTGTTGAAAAAAAAAAAAAAAAAAAAAAAAGTAATGTGTGTACTGTATATGCATTTTATTGCTCTAGGGAGCTTTAAGCATCGTAGTATAATATGTGTGGGTGGGGTGGGGTGGCCAGGAGGGCTACCACACCTGACTTCTTAAGAGTAAATACTGCTCACCTTTTGCCCTACATTAAGACTACAAATATTTTGAGGTAAAAAATGAGTGTACTGTGTGTGCATTTTAATTTTTAATGCCTAGTTCTATTGCTAACTTAATATGTTAAACTTGTTATCTGGCATTTATATGCATTTATAAATGGAAAAAAATGGAGTTCTGCTTTCCGGCAGTAGCCTGGAACCTAACCTGCCGAATAAGTGGGACCCTACTGTACACAATAAGTGATGTAAGCCACTGCCCTTTGTTAGAAATGCCATCACTCTTAACGAGCCTGGCCCATGGCTGGGCTCAGAGTAGATAAACTCTCGAAACTCCAAAGGTATATCAAAGGTATACCAGGCATGTCACACCTAGCATGAAGCATTTACTACAGTGAATGCACTATATGAGGACTGTTACTGAAATAATGAACTATCATAACACCTATGTAAAATGAGTTAGCTCCACTTCAACTAAAAAGGAGCAGCAGCAAGAGTGGGCCACTGACTCATGGCTTTGAACTCCGCATGAGAAATATAGATATTGCAAAACAGTTAATTCACTCTTAGTTTCTCAAAGCAAGCCATGAATTCAGGGAATTGAGAAAGTAAATATATGGTCAGTATTGGGAACAGTTTTTGCAACCTTACCACTTCTACTGCCCAAAGGTCAGAAATCAAGAAAATCTCAAAACCAAATATGTCTTTACTTGAACATCACTTGCCCATGATGTATGCAGACATGCTACTTGACCAGTATCAAAAGTCTAAAGTCTGTAAGGTTTACACTGGAATGTTCACCTTCAATGGCAAAAACAAGCAGTAGTATCAGCAAGCTCAAAATTATTACTGCTTGTGAGTCAGTAGACACATATGATACCTATAACATAACCCTTTGAATTTCAAACTGCATTGAAAAAAGGGAAAGATGGCATAACCTATAACACTCTTTGCCTTCTCAACGAATTGCCCAACAACCCTCTCCTGTCAATTTTCCCTGGCACCGATGATGTGTTCCTAGCAACCTTGAAAAGTTTTTTGTCAGAATGGCATTATGATAGCAAATTTTCACAAAACCCCTATGGGTTTAGTGCTTCCCCTAAATATAATATAGTACTGTATTAATAATAATAATAATAATAATTATTATTGTTCTGCAGGTGGTGCACAACTATGGTCATGGAGGTTCTGGGGTAACACTGTTTTGGGGCTGCAGTAAAGAAGTTGCTGACATAGCCTGTGACCTCATTCACAAGCATTATGGTCTACCCAGCAGGCTCTAGACCTCCTCTACAAGCTCTAAATAGTGCATAAAGATGCATTATTTAAGATTAAGACATGTTCATCAAGCAGGCAGCTTCACTTGCTCTTAACTTTTGCCATTTACTACAGAACTCTGAATTTAATAAATCAATAAAAAATTCCACTGATTTCAAAATTTTTCATTATTATTGCCAATATTCTCATGGGACTGTGTTTACAAAGTATGAGCTCTTAACTCCTGGGTCCTGCCTCAGTCATCAGTCAGTTTACTTAACATTTTGAGTTGTCTCATATGTCATCACTTACCTGAGGACATAACTTAGTACAGTACTTGATCATTATCCTTTTGTTATTACCATTACTATTACAGTGGACCCCCACTTAACGATCACCTCCAAATGCGACCAATTATGTAAGTGTATTTATGTAAGTGCGTTTGTACGTGTATGTTTGGGGGTCTGAAATGGACTAATCTACTTCACAATATTCCTTATGGGAAAAAATTCGGTCAGTACTGGCACCTGAACATACTACTGGAATGAAAAAAGTTCGTTAACCGGGGGTCCACTGTATAATTATAATTAGTATTCAAGTTATTAGAGTCATTACTGTTAAAATTATTTGGCGTATAGTATTCTGTGCACAACGAAAGTTGTCACCTGATTCCATTAATATTTTACTATATATATATAATTACTGCATCCCTCAAGGGAGGTTCCTGGATGCTGGTGCAGGGCTCTTGATGTGAGGAATTAGATCTGTGCTCCAGTTCCCTAAATTAAGTCTGAATGCCTTTTATTCCACCTCTCCCCACCCCACAGGCACTGTATAATCCCTATGGGTTTAGCACTCCTGTACAATAATAATTACTGCAGAATTTATGGTAATTTTTGTGGTATTAGTGTGATGCCAACAATTTGTGTTTATATTTGGGTGATATGATGATATTTGACATGGGTATGTGACATTAAGTCTGCCAACCTCGAGGTTAGGTTAGCTGGGTGTAATGACCACCAGATGCAAACTAGTATATCAGTCAACTTGTTTAGCCTTCATTACTGTCAATTCTGTTTGTTTTTACTGTATTTTGTATTTTGAATTCCGGGTTCTTACATAACATGTCAGGCCCATCTTGGAGTATGCAGCATCAGTATGGAACTCACATCTGAGGAAGTATGTTAAGAAGCTGGAGAAAGTGCAAAAGTATGCAATGAGACTACTCTCAGATCTATGAAAAAGAGACTTGAGGAATTGAACCTAACAACCCTTTAGGACAGAAGGACCAGTGGAAATATGATAACCAGTGGCAGCTCGTAACGCCAATAATACCTATACTACTACCGTACTGCATCAAACTTCTGTTTTTAATAATTTTTTATCTCATTTCAACAAAATTAAAAATTTGCTTATAAATACATTGAAAACAACATACAACAGATTTTTCCTGTAATATATTTGTCAGTTGCAAATTATTTTAGCGTAAGGTTGATGAAGTCATTCATCTGGCAGTGAGCATCTAGGGGGACTGCAGTTCCTATGGACGAGCCGCCACTGATAATAACATACAAAACTTGATGTATTTCGGTTGCTACATGATCCGAGAAAGGTCTCCCCATATTCCATAATCCCAATCCCTTGTGCCTCAATACACATGATTGCAACAGGCAGAGTTCAATATACGTATGTTGATAATGCAGTTAAATATCACTGTTGAAGATTTGAAGGGCTCAGAAGAGGCATTCATAAATCATCATCATGGAAAATAATATTTAAATTTCCTGAATAAAAATTGTAAATTAGGACATATACAGGCCAAATTTAATTCAAGCTGCTCAAAGAGACCAGAGAGACCAGTATCCTAAAGTAAACAAGCATGTGAAGTTTGAAGCCACTCAGAAGTTGCATTATAACATGAACACGGAAGGCTTAAAGTTAATCAGATGCGGCACATAAATTATCACATGGAAAGCAGTGTTTCAATTTTTCGAATTTCTTATAAAAAAAAAGCAAACTGGGACCTATGCAGGCTAAAATCAATCTAGCCTTTATCTAAGCAAGACTGACCAATTTTTGAGAAAGAAAGTAAGTAATCATGTAAGTTTTTTGTAAGCCTAGTGTACATAACACAAAAATGTTTAAGTATGATCTTGAGGCCACATACATGTTATAGACACAAATAACATTAACCTAATTTAACATAAGATAACCAAATAGAGTCAAACACTGTGACTTATTTCTTATCAGAAGAGACAGTCTTCAATTATTTCACAGAAACCAGCTTAATAAACTTGGCTCATGATAACCCACACAATCTAACATCAAGAGATTGTTTCCTTGGAGGAAAACATATCAGCACTAAACATTTAAAGTTGACCAGAAGATGCATTTTCTGGTTATTACACAGAATCAGCAGTTGTACCTACACAGCCAAGCCACGGGGCCACTTCATAGGTTTACCTATGAAGTGGCCCCGTGGCTTGGCTGGCAAAGCTCTCGCTTCACACACGGAGGGCCCAGGTTCAATTCCCGGAGGGGTAGAAACATTTTCAACGCATTTCCTTACACCTAGCAGCAAGTAGGTACCTACTTGCTTGAGGACCCCATTGGAAATAAAACAGACAGTCCTCGATGATGCACTACCTTTCTTGGGTTATCCTGGGTGGCTAACCCTTCAGGGTTAAAAATCCAAATGAAATCTTATTTTACAATGTATCATGCTGTATAGTCCTTGTGGCTTAGTGCTTCTTTTTTGATTATAATAATAATAATACAATGCATCAGCCATTAAAAATTGGTGCCATTCACAGGTGCCATTAAACTGGTGCCATTCAAATTTGATTAAAGCAAGGGGAAGATAAGTCCAGTTCCTTGGATCAAGGGTAAAATAATGTAATAAGGTAAAATAATAATATACAGTATGTGCTATTTCAATGTTGAAAGTGGCAAAATGGTCAATCAGAGAAGCCTTTCTCCACTAATCACATGGAAACAAAAATATAGAAGTGACCTATACAGTGGATCCCCGGTTAACGATATTTTTTCACTCCAGAAGTATGTTCAGGTGCCAGTACTGACCGAATTTGTTCCAGTAAGAAATATTGTGAAGTAGATTAGTCCATTTCAGACCCCCAAACATACACGTACAAACGCACTTACATAAATACACTTACATAATTGGTCGCATTTGGAGGTAATCGTTATGCGGGGGTCCACTGTATAGCATTATGCCCAGGGAACCCAGACATGCAAATAGTCCCATAAATCTTGCCATACATCACACAAGTTTTGAAATTTTAAAGCCAATCAAATAAGGTGTTCTCGAGTAATAAACAAAAATTTGTGATAAACAAAAATGTTCCTGAAAATAGGAAAGTCTCGTCTTAAACTTTAAATTGTCATAAATATGCGTGCAATGTAGTATTATCATTTTCTTTAGTTTATTTTTTGTATTTGCATTTTTTTTTTTTAATTTTCTACAATCCTGGGAGAAAAAAGTATTTAGATTTTTTAAAAATACAATTTGATAAAATTTGCAAAAAAAAAAAAAAAAGGCAAATTGGTATCTACACAGATCAGAAGTAATAAAAAATACTTCCTGTTAAGATGCACCATCATTGAGGGTGCATCTTAACATGGGAAACAATTTGCTTAATAAAACTGGCAAATTAAAATTTACACTGCTCAAGGTGAGTAACAGGCTGTGTTATAATAAAACCCATTAATGGTAAAAGTTTGAAGTTGATCAGAACCATAAACTCTAATTTTAACCCTGAACTAAAACAATTTCTTGACAGTTGCAACAGGGCCCATACCTGGAGTTTACCTGGAGAGAGTTCCGGGGGTCAATGCCCCCATGGCCCGGTCTGTGACCAGGCCTCCTGGTAGATCAGAGCCTGATCAACCAGGCTGTTACTGCTGGCTGCACGCAAACCAACGTACGAGCCACAGCCCGGCTGATCAGGAACCGACTTTAGGTGCTTGTCCAGTGCCAGCTTGAAGACTGCCAGGGGTCTGTTGGTAATCCCCCTTATGTATGCTGGGAGGCAGTTGAACAGTCTTGGGCCCCTGACACTTAGTGTATGGTCTCTTAACGTGCTAGTGACACCCCTGCTTTTCATTGGGAGGATGTTGCATCGTCTGCCAAGTCTTTTGCTTTCATAGTGAGTGATTTTCGTGTGCAAGTTCGGTACTAGTCCCTCTAGGATTTTCCAGGTGTATATAATCATGTATCTCTCCCGCCTGCGTTCCAGGGAATACAGGTACACAGGCGGGAGAGATACATGATTATATACACCTGGAAAATCCTAGAGGGACTAGTACCGAACTTGCACACGAAAATCACTCACTATGAAAGCAAAAGACTTGGCAGACGATGCAACATCCCCCCAATGAAAAGCAGGGGTGTCACTAGCATGTTAAGAGACCATACAATAAGTGTCAGGGGCCCGAGACTGCTCAACTGCCTCCCAGCATACACAACACCAGACACAAAAACCTCTACAAAAATTTGATGTGCGTAAAAGGGCCAAAAATCTAGGACTCCCTGCCTGAAAACTCTAGAACCGCAGACTTAGCCACCATTTTCAAAACTACCATTAAAAAAATCTCGTCTCCCTAACACACCCCATCATCAGCTAACCAAATGAAAATCACCCAGTTCTCTTTCTTGTATCATGAACAAATCCAAAACAATACAGACTGTAAACATAAAATTCCTAATAGTACAGTGGACCCCCGCATAACGATTACCTCCAAATGTGACCAATTATGTAAGTGTATTTAAGTAAGTGCATTTGTACGTGTATGTTTCGGGGTCTGAAATAGACTAATCTACTTCACAATATTCCTTATGGGAACAAATTCGGTCAGTACTGGCACCTGAACATACTTCTGGAGTGAAAAAATATCGTTAACCGGGGGTCCACTGTATAGCTATTGCCTATTAAATCTTAAGTTATTCCTAAGTTTGTCTAAGATACTCTTCCAGTATGGCTTTAATAGAAACAATGTATTATGCCAAAACAAATCGAATCCCATTACTAAATCTACCATTTGTATTATTATATGATTTGTACTACCTAACTACTGTAAACCTAATTATGTATGTACCTAACTGGGAATGTATCTAATTACATATCTAATAATATGTTCAAATGTACTGCTCAAATATGACCTATATCAATATAGCGTAAAAATTAATATTAGCCTTCCCAGAGTGCCTAGGCACGATAATGGCAATCTTTATAATTAAAATCTTATAACATGTAAACCACACATTGTAAGTTTCACAAGGAAATTTGAAAAGGCATGCTAGAGTATTTATTTTTATTTAAATTATGTTAGGCGCTAAACCATGTGGGTCATTCAATGCAAGATACATAGTGGAGGCTTGGTCCTCCAGGCTTCTTTTAACTATTTCAGTAACATTTCCAATACGCACCTATTTGGACTAATCTTAGGGATCATTTATATTATAGAATATTGTTAATAATATCTTGAAGCCAGTCAGAAGCAGCATTCATTAGTTATTGAATGAAAATGAATACCATCACTCTTTATTCAATAAAAATGGCAAATTATAACTTATGCCACCCAATGGTAGCATGAGCAAAACTTAATATGTACTACTTTGGCCCTAAGATGCATCAGCCATTAAATACTGAAGCTGTTCAGAAGTAAACCAGCATTTACTAAACATGATTTAACAGGAATAAAAATTCACACTATTTTTTTTACACACAAAACTGTCAAATCGGCACCTTTACTTGTGAGTTTCTCTCTGCTGTTGGCATATTTTTAAGACACCACAAGTAAGGAAAATTTTAAGCCATTCGATGAGGAATATTCTCTTTGGGGATACCAAATATTATTACTATTATAATCATGAGGAAGCGCTAAACCCATAGGATTATACAGCACTCTTCAGGGGGGGGGGGGAATGTAAGGTATTCAGGCTTAATTCAGGGAACTGGAGCACAGATCCAATTCCCTAGATCAAGAGCCCCTCACCAGCGTCAAGGAACCTTCCTTGAGGGGACGAATATACCAAATATGTATTCAGAAGAATTGATAGGGCAGACAGGGACAGGCTGTCTGAGAGGCGGGAAACAGGTACTCGGGGACACAGCTGAAAGTTAAAGATACAGATCAGATAAGTCACAGAGATGTCAGGAAGTATGTATGTATTTAGTCATTGGGTGAATATGAAAATGGTATACAATACCAACAGGTTGATAAGTAAGACACATGTGCAACAGTTTGGTATCTATTCCGAAATGTTTCACTTAAACAGTAGGCTTCTTCAGTCGTGTACAGAAGAGTTAGCAGAAGCAGTAAAGATGTAAAGATGATGTAATCACAACATCAAGAAGATGTACTTTTGAGGTGGTCAGTTCTTTAGCCTGGAGAAGAGTTTTGCTCTATAGTCTGGGCTGCAGCGGGCTGCAGAAAACAATATGAAGTTCAATGATGAGAAATTTCATTTACTCCGATATGGTAAACATGAGGAAATCAGAGTACAAAACAAATTCCTTCCACAAAATAGAGCGAAAAACCAACGTCAAATACCTGGGAGTGATCATGTCGGAAGATCTCACCTTCAAGGACCATAACATTGTATCAATCGCATCTGCTAGAAAAATGACAGTATGAATAATGAGAACCTTCAAAACTAGGGATGCCAAGCCCATGATGACTCTCTTCAGGTCACTTGTTCTATCTAGGCTGGAATATTGCTGCACACTAACAGCACCTTTCAAGGCAGGTGAAATTGCTGACCTAGAAAATGTACAGAGAACCTTCACGGTGTGCATAACAGAGATAAAACACCTCAATTACAGGGAGCGCTTGAAGTTCCTGAACCTGTACTCCCTGGAACACAGGCGGGAGAGATACATGATTATATACACCTGGAAAATCCTAGAGGGACTAGTACCGAACTTGCGCATGAAAATCAGTCACAACAAAAGCAAAAGACTTGGCAGACGATGCAACATCCCCCAATGAAAAGCAGGGGTGTCACTAGCACGTTAAGAGAATACAATAAGTGTCAGGGGCCCAAGACTGTTCAACTGCCTCCCAGCATACATAAGGGGGATTACCAATAGACCCCTGGCCGTTTTCAAGCAGGCACTGGACAAGCACCTAAAGTCGGTACCTGACCAGTCGGGCTGTGGCTCGTACGTTGGATTGCATGCAGCCAGCAGTAACAGCCTGGTTGATCAGGCTCTGATCTACCAGGAGGCTTGGTCACAGACCGGGCCGCGGGGGTGTTGACCCCTGGAACTCTCTCCAGGTAAACACAGGAATGAGGAACTTCCTGAATGAGGTTCAGTGGGACAGAGAACTGGCAGGGAAGCCAGTTAATGAGATGATGGAATATGTAGCAACAATGTGCAAGGAGGCTGAGGAGCAGTTTGTACCCAAGGGTAACAGGAATAATGAAAAAGCCAGGATGAGCCCATGGTTCACCCAAAGATGCAAGAAGGCAAAAACCAAGTGTGCTAGGGAATGGAAGAAATATAGAAGGCAAAGGACCCAGGAGAATAAGGAGAGCAGTCGTAGAGCCAGAAACAAATATGCACAGATAAGAAGGGAGGCCCAACGTCAATATGAAAACGACATAGCAGCAAAAGCCAAATCTGACCCGAAGCTGTTATACAGCCACATCAGGAAGAAAACAACAGTCAAGGACCAGGTAATCAGGCTAAGGAAGGAAGGAGGAGAGAAAACAAGAAATGACAGTGAAGTACGTGAGGAACTCAACAAGAGATTCAAAGAAGCGTTCACAGAGGAGACAGAAGGGGCTCCAGAAAGACAGAGAGGTGGGGTACACCACTATGTGCTGGACAGTACACACAACCGAGGAAGAAGTGAAGAGGCTTCTGAGTGAGCTAGATACCTCAAAGGCAATGGGGCCAGGTAACATCTCTCCATGGATCCTGAGAGAGGGAGCAGAGGCACTATGTGTACCCCTAACAACAATATTCAATACATCTATCGAAACAGGGAGATTGCCTGAGGCATGGAAGACAGCAAATGTGGTCCTAATCTTTAAAAAATGAGACAGACATGAAGCACTAAACTACAGACCAGTGTCACTGACATGTATAGCATGCAAAATCATGGAAAAGATTGTCAGGAGAAGAATGGTGGAACATCTAGGAAGGAATGATCTCATCACCAGCAGCCAACATGGTTTCAGAGACGGGAAATCCTGTGTCACAAACCTACTGGAGTTCTATGACATGGTGACAGCAGTAAGACAAGAGAGAGAGGGGTGGGTGGATTGCATTTTCTTGGACTGCAAGAAGGCGTTTGACACAGTACCACACAAGAGATTAGTGCAAAAACTGGAGGACCAAGCAGGGATAACAGGGAAGGCACTGCAATGGATCAGCGAATACTTGTCAGGAAGACAGCAGCGAGTAATGGTACATGGCGAGGTGTCAGAGTGGGCACCTGTGACCAGCGGGGTCCCACAGGGGTCAGTCCTAGGACCAGTGCTGTTTCTGGTATTTGTGAATGACATGACGGAAGGAATAAACTCTGAGGTGTCCCTGTTTGCAGATGACGTGAAGTTGATGAGAAGAGTTCATTCGATCGAAGACCAGGCAGAAATACAAAGGGATCTGGACAGGCTGCAGACCTGGTCCAGCAACTGGCTCCTGGAGTTCAATCCCACCAAGTGCAAAGTCATGAGGATTGGGGAAGGGCAAAGAAGACCGCAGATGGAGTACAGTCTAGGGGGCCAGAGACTACAAACATCACTCAAGGAAAAAGATCTTGGGGTGAGTATAACACCAGGCACATCTCCTGAAGCGCACATCAACCAAATAACTGCTGCAGCATATGGGCGCCTGGCAAACCTCAGAACAGCATTCCGACATCTTAACAAGGAATCGTTCAGGACCCTGTACACCGTGTACGTTAGGCCCATATTGGAGTATGCAGCACCAGTTTGGAACCCACACCTAGCCAAGCATGTAAAGAAACTAGAGAAAGTGCAAAGGTTTGCAACAAGACTAGTCCCAGAGTTAAGAGGTATGTCCTATGAGGAGAGGTTAAGGGAAATCAACCTGACGACACTGGAGGACAGGAGAGATAGGGGGGACATGATAACGACTTACAAAATACTGAGATTTTTGCCACCGAAGTGGCTAGTTTATTGTGCACCCCATATCCATCCTGTGGACGGTAGCGCGAGAGCATATGGATACACAAAAGGCCTAGGAACTAGGCCCCAAAGGGTTAACAAGAATTCATATGGATTTATATCTACATATCTATAGTTCACTTATCTGTTACAAGCAAATTTAGGAAATTTGCTTAGTATATCTGGTATCTTATTTTCATTAATAAGATATCTTGACATGTCACATAGGTTATTATACTGTCTGTCTCTGTATTCCTCAATAAGTGGACAATTAAGCACATAGTGTTCAAGAGAATGACCATATGCCTGATCACATAATTTACATTTAGTTTGATCATCATCTGTGTGTCTCCCAAACTGCCAGAAGTACTTATAACCAAGCCTAAGCCTGGCCACTACAACATCAGTCAGTCTGTTCACATTGCAAGTTGCTCCATAAACATACTTATCTACGTTCATGTTATCATAGTGGGTTATAGATCTACTCAGGCTTCTAACTGCATTCCTATAACAATCATTTTCATTATTTACTTCTCTCCTAATATTATTCCTAATGCTAGACACAGTTATACCAAAGTTATATTCTACATTCTCCTTCTCGATACTCTTCTTGGCTAACATATCAACTTTATCATGAAGGAGTAATCCAATGTGTGATGGGATCCATAGCAATTGTACATTAATTCCTTTTTCCCTAATTTTTGAGTATCTATACCTGGCTTCCCCAATGAGCATGTTGTTGGAGTCATTATATGAGCCAAGAGCCTTCAATGATGACATAGAATCAGTAATGATGATAGAGTCAAGCTCAGTGTCATAGGTTAGCTTTAGCGCCATTAGGATTGCAAACAATTCAGTTTGCAGTGTAGACGCCCAGTTGTTAATTCTTATGCCTAACTCAACAAATTTATTATCGTTCTTAACTAGGGAGGTGGCAACAAGAGCAGATGCAGCCCTGCCAGAAGACTCCTGTTTAGATCCATCAGTGTATATAACTTGTGATAACTTGTTACTACCAGCTAGGTGAGAAATTTCTTCTTGAGCAGTTGCTCTAACAAGAGATTTAAGGAAGGGATTACTAGCAATGAGCTTCTTGGGAGGAACTTGTAGGTATGTGATATTAAATGAACACATCTTCCATGGAGGGGTGAAATGCTCTTGTTGCCTACAGTGATACAGTTCATGCAGGTTATAAAACTTAATGCAATTGCACGTTTTCACAATCCATTTAGATCTGTGTGTATTTACCTCTAGACACTTGGTAAGATTCACTGTGACAGTGTCTGGTTCGTTTCTCAACATTCTAATACCGAGTACAGTGTTAATTTCAACAATCCTATCACTGATACTAGAAATACCAAGCTCCTTCCTCATGTTAAGAACTTTTGTAGATCTGGGACAGCCAAGAATAATCCTGAGAGCTTCATTTTGCATTAACTCCAAGGGTCGGAGAGAACTTTCTCTAGCTAATATCAACATGGGAGCAGCATAATCAATTAAGGACCTAACATAGGCTATGTACATCATTCTCACGATTCTCACATTTGCACCATAGTTGGGATTGTAGCCAGCAACAGCTTTGAGAGCATTTAGCCTAGCTTTACATTTCTTGTTTAGTTGTGGTATAGTGGATTTGTTAAAGGGTACATCTACACCAAGATATCTGTAAGTTTTAACGTAGCTAATGATTTCACCCTGCAAATAGATGGGTGGGGGATGTCGTTTGCTTGTGAGGAATTGACAAGGTGGACAAAGACAGGATGTTCCAGAGACTGGACACAGCAACACGGGGACACAGTTGGAAGCTGAAGACAAGGGATGTTAGGAAGTATTTATTCAGCCACAGAGTAGTCAGGAAGTGGAATAGTTTGGGAAGCGATGTAGTAGAGGCAGGATCCATACATACCTTTACATACATACATACATACATACATACATACATAGCTTTAAGCAGAGGTACGATAAAGCTCATGGTTCAGGGAGAGTGACCTAGTAGCGACCAGTGAAGAGGCGGGGCCAGGAGCTTGGACTCGACCCCTGCAACCTCAACTAGGTGAGTACAACTAGGTGAGTACACTGTAAGTACGTGCGGGTCAAGTCCCAGGAGGTTGGGGGTCAGGTCACAAGAAGTTGTGGGCAGCCAAGGACCACTGAGACTCTACATTACAACGCACAAGCCATCTACCTTTCAGTTTACCTGGAGTTTACCTGGAGAGAGTTCCGGGGGTCAACGCCACACACACACACACACACACACACTCGTTCACCCTCCCCCTCCCCACTCCTCTCCCACATAGCCACAGTTCCTCCACTTCTTCCCCCCCCACACTCTGACATACACACTTCTAACATAACATACAGAACTACATAAGTTTCCCACTCTGAGGCAATCAGGATAAAACAAAAATGGGTTGCCAGAGAGCAACAAGAAAAACCAAGGGACAGAAGGAGGAAGCTGCAAAGGAAGATTGGGCAGCAGAGCTCATAAAAAGGGATCATAAATGGGAAAAGAAACTAGAAGAACTTAGCATGAGAATGGAAGAGAGGATAGATATGGAAAGCAGGAAGTGAGAGGTGCATGTCAAAGCAGCAGAGGCTAGGATGCAGAGTTTAGAAGAGGAACTGAAAAATCTGAAACAGCCTAAAGCACTAAAGAACATTTTGGGATTGACAACAGAGACTGCTACCTCAGACACAAACAAGGGGACAGTAGGGAAAGAAGGAGCACAACTGCATGGAGAAGCTCTATCAGAGGAGACTGTAGTAAATGAAAGAGCTAAGCTTTATGTGGAGGCCCTAACAGAGAACAACAGAGCCCAAGGAAAGCCGAGAAGGGAAAATGACAGGCCACTGAGCCCAAGTACATTAGCTAGTGAAACTGAAGAAAGGAAAGCTGCAGTGGAGGAAACCAAATTAAATGAGGGGATACACAGGGATATGCAGTGGGAGAATGAAAGGGTGAGGTCAGTCTTTGTGTATGGGCTCCAGGAAGTTGAAGGGGAAACATATGAAGCAAGAAAACAAGGGGAAAAAAAAAAGCAATTGAAAGCATCATGAAAGCATTAGGAGAAGATGACATGACCCAGCTGGAAAATTTTCGGAGAATAGGGGGGTTTGTAAAAAAAAAAAACCCGGCCAGTGAAAGTGACCTTCAAGGCAGAATTGACTCGGAACAGGACCTGCAGGAGAAAGCACGATTAAGGGACATGCCGGCATACAGGAAGGTGTATCTCGACCGCGACAGAACACAAGAAGAAAGGCAGAAACTGAGAGAGATGGTACAAAGGCGAAAGGAGGAAAGAGAGGGGATGGAGAAGACAGACAGGAGATCCCAGACCCAGGAAGAAGATCAAATACAGCCTCCCTCACAACTTCCTATAGAAGCCTCCCAACCAGGTCAACCCCAGTGCAACCAAACACTCTAAATCAAAACACCCATGCCACATCCCATGCCCCCACCCACTACATTACAAACTCCACCCCCACAGCAACAACCCATAGTTCCTTACTAGGTCTCACACTTCCCCAAACCCAATACACCTCCCAGACCACAGTCTTAGAAAAGAAGTTGAAGGTGTGGTATACAAATGCAGATGGAATAACAAACAAGTATGAGGAGTGGCACGAAAGAATCAAGGAGACATCCCCAGACATAATAGCACTCACAGAAACAAAACTCACCAGAATAATAACAGATTCAATCTTTCCATCCAGATATCAAATCCTCAGGAAAGACAGAGGGAGGAGAGGGGGAGGAGGAGTTGCACTGCTCATTAAAAACCAGTGGGGTTTTGAGAAAATGGAAGGAATGGATGGCACGGGCGAAAGGAACTACTTAGTAGGAACAATCCAGTCTGAGGGACATAAGGTGATAATTGCAGTAATGTACAACCCACCACAGAACTGCAGGAGGCCAAGAGAAGAATGTGATGAGAGCAACAGAGCAATGATCGACACACTAGCCGAGGTGGCCAGGAGAGCACACATGGGGGGAGCAAAGTTACTAGTTATGGGTGATTTCAATCACAAGGAGATTGACTGGGAAAACCTGGAGTCCCATGGGGGTCCCGAAACATGGAGAGCCAAGATGATGGATGTGGTACTGGAAAAACCTCATGCATCAACATGTTAGAGACACTACCAGAGAGAGAGGAGAGGATGAACCAGCAAGACTGGACCTTGTATTCACCTTGAGTAGTTCGAACATCGAGGGTATCATGTATGAAAGGCCCCTGGGAGCTAGTGATCATGTGGTTCTGTGTTTCGACTACATAGTTGAGCTCCAAGTGCAGAGAGTAGCAGGAATAGGCTGGGAAAACCCAAACTACAAAAGGGGGAACTACTCAGGCATGAGGAACTTCCTTCATGACATTCAGTGGGAGAGGGAACTGACAGGAAAACCAGTACAAGAAATGATGGACTATGTGGCAACAAAATGCAAGGAGGCAGAGGAGAGGTTTGTTCCCAAGGGAAACAGAAATAATGGGAAGAACAGAACGAGTCCTTGGTTCACCCAAAGGTGTAGGGAGGCAAAAACTAGGTGTACTAGAGAATGGAAGGTACAGAAGACAGAGAACTCAGGAAAATAAAGAGATTAGCCGAAGAGCCAGGAACGAATATGCACAGATTAGAAGGGAGGCTCAGAGACAATATGAAAATGACATAGCATCAGAAGTAAAGACTGACCAGAAGCTGTTGTACAGCCACATCAGGAGGAATACAACAGTCAAGGACCAGGTAATCAGACTGAGGAAGGGTGATGGGGAATTCACAAGAAACGACCCAGAGGTATGTCAGGAGCTCAACACAAGATTTAAAGAGGTATTTACAGTGGAAACCAGTAGGACTCCAGGAAATCAGAACAGGGGGGCACACCAGCAAGTGCTGGATGAGGTACATATAAGATAAGAGATAAGATTTCGTTCGGATTTTTAACCCCGGATGGTTAGCCACCCAGGATAACCCAAGAAAGTCAGTGCGTCATCGAGGACTGTCTAACTTATTATCATTGGGGTCCTTAATCTTGTCCCCCAGGATGCGACCCACACCAGTCGACTAACACCCAGGTACCTGTTTGCTGCTAGGTGAACAGGACAACAGGTGTAAGGAAACGTGTCGAATGTTTCCACCCGCCGGGAATCGAACCCGGGCCCTCCGTGTGTGAAGTGGGAGCTTTAGCCACCAAGGAGGAGGTGAGAAGCTGCTATGCGAACTTGACACCTCAAAGGCGGTGGGACCAGACAACATCTCTCCATGGGTCCTTAAAGAGGGAGCAGAGATATTGTGTGAGCCATTAACAAAGATCTTCAACACATCATTTGAAACTGGGCAACTCCCTGAGGTATGGAAAATGGCAAATGTAGTCCCAATTTTTAAAAAGGGAGACAGACATGAGGCACTAAACTACAGACCTGTATCACTAACGTGTATAGTATGTAAGGTCATGGAGAAGATCATCAGGAGGAGAGTGGTGGAGCACCTGGAAAGAAACAAGTGTATAATTGACAACCAGCATGGTTTCAGGGAAGGAAAATCCTGTGTCACAAACCTACTAGAGTTTTATGACAAGGTGACAGAAGTAAGACAAGAGAGAGGGGTGGAACGACTGCATATTTTTGGACTGCAAGAAGGCCTTCGACACAGTTCCTCGCAAGAGGTTACTGCAAAAGCTAGAGGATCAGGCACACATAACAGGAAAGGCACTGCAATGGATCAGAGAATACCTGACAGGGAGGCAACAACGAGTCATGGTACGTGACGGTGTCAGAGTGGGCAATTGGATTTAGGAAAAATAAAAGCACAATTTGGATTTAGGAAAAATAAAAGCACTATTGATGCAATCATAAAAATGCTAGATCTGCTTTACACAGCATTGGAAAATAAGGAATATCCACTAGGAATTTTTATTGACCTAAGAAAAGCTTTTGACACAGTAGACCACGACATCCTACTCCACAAACTTGACCATTACGGTATAAGAGGCCATGCGCTTGCTTATTTCAAATCTTACCTTACTAATAGGTATCAGTATGTTACCATTAAAGACACAGCATCAACAACACGGCCACTTGATACTGGAGTTCCGCAGGGAAGTGTCCTTGGTCCCCTGCTCTTCCTCATATACATCAATGATCTTCCAAACGTATCCCAACACCTGAAACCCATTCTCTTTGCTGACGACACGACTTATGTCATCTCTCACCCTAATCTTGCCACCCTCAAAACCATTGTTAACGAGGAGCTGATCAAAATATCGACTTGGATGACAGCCAATAAACTTACGCTTAACACTGACAAAACCTACTATATTATGTTTGGTAGCAGAGCAGGAGATGCACAAATTAACATTAAGATCGACAACACTCTAATTACCAGACATAATGAGGGCAAATTCCTAGGCCTATACCTTGACAACAACCTGAATTTCAGCACCCATATCCAGCACATAACCAAAAAAGTATCCAAAACAGTTGCGATCCTCTCCAAGATACGATACTACGTGCCGCAAAATGCCCTTCTCACACTATACCACTCACTTATTTATCCATACCTCACCTATGCTATTTGTGCTTGGGGATCAACTGCAGCAACACACCTAAAGCCAATAATAACCCAACAAAAAGCTTCAGTAAGAATAATCACTAAATCCCATCCCTGGCAACACACCCCCCAACTCTTCATAGATCTAAACTTACTCCCTGTTCAGTACATCCACACTTACTACTGTGCAATCTACATCTACAGGACCTTAAACTCCAATATCAACCTTAACCTAAAACGCTTTCTTGATAGTTGTGACAGAACCCACAGGCATAACACCAGACACAAACATCTCTACGACATTCCCCATGTCCGACTAAACCTTTACAAAAATTCAATGTATGTCAAAGGCCCTAAAATCTGGAACACCCTACCTGAGAACTCTAGAACTGCAGACACATTCATCACCTTCAAAACTACCATTAGAAAACATCTTATCTCCCTGATACACCCCATCAACTAACTACACGAATACCACCTGGTGGTTCACACTTACACTCACTCACCCATTTGACCATAAACAGAAATATTAATCTCAATCTTAAAATAATGAATCCTATGATACTCCAATACTGAAACTATGTACTGTGCCAAAACAAAAGCATTCACATTGCTAAACTCACAAACTAGTATTTAGTCACTTAGCCATAATACCAACTTACCTCATAATTTGTAAAATTTTAAAATAAAGAATTAAACTAAGTCTGCCCGAAATGCCTAGCCATGCTAGGCGTTCTAGTGGTACACTCTGTAATCATTATTTAACTACATGTAAACCACACAACAACCAAATTCTGTAAATTCAACATTGTAATCATTATAGAGAATAAACTTTGAATTTGAATTTGAATAACGGAAGGGATAGACTCAGAAGTGTCCTTGTTTGCAGATGATGCAAAGTTAATGAGAAGAATCAAATCGGATGAGGATCAGGCAGGACTACAAAGAGACCTGGACAGGCTACAAGCCTGGTCCAGCAACTGGCTCCTTGAATTTAACCCTGCCAAATGCAAAGTCATGAAGATTGGGGAAGGGCAAAGAAGACCGCAGACACAATATAGTTTAGATGGCCAAAGACTGCAAACCTCACTCAAGGAAAAAGATCTGGGGGTGAGTATAACACCGAGCATATCTCCTGAGGCACACATGAATAAGATAACTGCTGCAGCATACGGGCGCCTGGCAAACCTACGGATAGGGTTCCGATACCTCAGTAAGGATTCGTTTAAGACTCTGTATACCATTTACGTCAGGCCCATACTGGAGTATGCAGCACCAGTTTGGAATCCACACCTAGTCAAGCACGTCAAGAAATTAGAGAAAGTGCAAAGGTTTGCAACAAGACTAGTCCCAGAGCTACGGGGATTGTCCTACGAAGAAAGGTTGAGGGAAATCGGCCTGACAACACTGGAGGACAGGAGGGTCAGGGGAGACATGATAACGACATATAAAATACTGCACGGAATAGACAAGGTGGACAAAGACGGGATGTTCCAGAGAAGGGACACAGACACAAGAGGTCACAATTGGAAGTTGAAGACTCAGATGAATCAAAGGGATGTTAGGAAGTATTTCTTCAGTCATAGAGTATTCAAGCCGTGGAATAGCCTAGAAAGAGAAGTAGTGGAGGCGGGAACCATACATAGTTTTAAGGCGAGGTATGATAGAGTTCATGGGGCAGGGAGAGAGAGGACCTAGAAGCAATCAGCAAAGAGGCGGGGCCAGGAGCTGTGACTCGACCCCTGCAACCACAAATAGGTGAGCAAATAGGTGAGTACACACACACACACCAGGTAATCAGACTGAGAACAGAAGGTGGAGAACTCACAAGAAATGATCAGGAGGTATGTGAGGAGCTAAACAGGAGATTTAAGGAAGTTTTTACAGTAGAGACAGGAAGGGCTCTGGGAAGACAACACAGAAGGGAACATCAAGAGGGAATATATCAACAAGTGTTGGATGACATACGAACAACCGAGGAGGAGGTGCAGAAGCTGCTAAGTGACCCTGATACCTCAAAGGCGATGGGACCGGACAACATCTCCCCATGGGTCCTTAGAGAAGGAGCAGAGATGCTGTGCGTGCCCCTAACCACAATCTTCAACACATCCCTTGAAACTGGGCAACTACCTCAGAAATGGAAGACAGTAAATGTAGTCCCAATATTTAAGAAAGGAAACTACAGACCTGTGTCTCTGACATGTATTGTGTACAAAGTCATGTAGAAGATTATCAGGAGGAGAGTGGTGGAACACCTGGAACGGAACAAGATTATAAATGAAAACCAGCATTGGTTCATGGAAGGCAAATCCTGAGTCACAAACCTTCTGGAGTTTTATGACAAGGTAACAAAAGTAAGACACGAGAGAGAGGGGTAGGTTGATTGTGTTTTCCTAGACTGCAGGAAGGCCTTTGATACAGTTCCCCACAAGAGACTAGTGCAGAAGCTGGAGGATCAGGTGCATATAACAGGGAGGGCACTGTAATGGATCATGGAATACCTGACAGGGAAGCAACAACGAGTCATGGTACGTGAAGAGGTATCACAGTGGGTGCCTGTGACGAGCGGGGTCCCACAGGGGTCAGTTCTAGGACCAGTGCTATTTTTGATATATGCAAACGACATGATGGAAGGAATAGACTCCGAAGTGTCCCTATGGAAGGAATAGACTCTGAAGTGTCCCTATTCGCAGATGATGTGAAGTTGATGAGAAGAATTAAATCGGATGAGGATAAGGCAGGACTGCAAAGATACCTGGACAGGCTGGACATGTGGTCCAGAAACTGGCTTCTCGAATTCAACCCTGCCAAATGCAAAGTCATGAAGATTGGGGAGGGGCAAAGAAGACCGCAGACAGAGTATAGGCTAGGTGGACAAAGACTACAGACCTCACTCAGGGAGAAAGATCTTGGGGTGACCATAACACCGAGCACGTCACCGGAGGCACACATCAACCAAATAACTGCTGCAGCATACGGGCGCCTGGCAAACCTGAGAATAGCGTTCCGATACCTTAATAAGGAATCGTTCAAGACACTGTACACTGTGTATGTTAGGTCCATACTGGAGTATGCAGCACTAGTCTGGAACCCACACCTGGTCAAGCACGTCAAGAAGTTAGAGAAAGTACAAAGGTTTGCAACAAGGCTAGTCCCAGAGCTCAGGGGAATGTCGTACGAGGAAAGGTTGAGGGAAATCGGACTGACGACACTGGAGGACAGAAGGGTCAGGGGAGACATGATAACGACATACAAGATACTGTGGGGAATAGACAAGGTGGACAGAGATAGGATGTTCTAGAGAGGGGACACAGAAACAAGGGGTCACAACTGGAAGCTGAAGACTCAGACGAGTCACAGGGACGTTAGGAAGTATTTCGTCAGTCATAGAGTCGTCAGGAAGTGGAATAGCCTAGCAAGTGAAGTAGTGGAGGCAGGAACCATACATAGTTTTAAGAAGAGGTATGACAAAGCTCAGGAAGCAGAGAGGGAGAGGACCTAGTAGCGATCAGTGAAGAGGCAGCGCCAGGAGCTGAGTCTCGACCCCTGCAACCACAATTAGGTGAGTACACACACACACACACACACACACACACACACACACACACACACCAGGAGCTGAGTCTCGACCCCTGCAACCACAATTAGGTGAGTACACTTGCCTAACTGTATTCACCTAAGTGTGGTTGCAAGGGTCGATACTCAGCTCCTGGCTCCGACACTTCACTGAACGCTGAACATTAAAATGGTTATTCACTGAACGCTACTAAGCCCTCCCTCTCCCTGCTCCATGAGCTTTATCATACCTCGTCTTAAAGCTTTGTATGGTTCCTGCCTCCACTACATCACTCGCCAGACTGTTCCACTTCATGATCATCTATGACTGAAGAAATACTTCCTAACATTGTTGTGACTCATCTGAGTCTTCAGCTTCCAAGAGTGACCCCTTGTTTCTGTGTCCCATCTCTGGAACATCCTGTCTCCGTCCACCTTGTCTATTACACGCAGTATTTTGTATGTCGTTATCATGTCTCCCCTAATCCTCCTGTCCTCCAGTGTCGTCAGGCCGACTTCCCTTAACCTTTCTTCGTAGGACATTCCCCTTACCTCTGGAACTAACCTTATCACAAACCTTTGTACTTTCTCTAATTTCTTAACGTGCTTAACCCAGTATGGGCCTGACTTACGCGGTGTACAGTGTCTTGAAAGATTCCTTACTTAGGTATCAGAACGCTATTCTCAGGTTTGCCAGGCACCCATATGCTGCAGCAGTTATCTGGTTGATGTGTGCTTCTGGAGACATGCTTGGTGTTATACTTACCCCAAGATCTCTCTCCTTGAGCGAGGTTTGCAGTCTTTGGCCACCTAACCTATAATCTGTCTGCTGTCTTCTTTGTTCTTCTCCGATCTACATGACTTTGCATTTGGCGGGGTTAAATTCGAGAAGCCAGTTGCTGGAGTAGGTGCCCAGCTTGTCCAGGTCTCTTTGAAGTCCTGCCTAATCATCATCTGATTTAATTCGCCTCATTAATCTCACATCATCTGCGAACAGGGACACATCTGAGTCTATCCCTTCCATCATGTCATTCACATATACCAAAAATAGCACTGGTTCCAGGACCGACCCCTATGGGACTCTGCTCATCACAGGGGCCCACAGTGATACTTCATCACATACCATGACTCGTTGTTGCCTCCCTGTCAGGTATTCTCTGATCCATTGCAGTCCCCTTCCCATTATACGAGCCTGATCCTCTACTTTCTGCACTAATCTCTTGTGAGGAACTGTCGAAGGCCTTCTTTCAGTCCAAGAAAATGCAATCAACCCACTTCTCTCTCGTGTCTTACTTCTGTTACTTTGTCATAAAACTCCAGGTTTGTGACACAGGATTTTACTTCCATGAATCCGTGCTGGTTGTTGTTTATACTCTTGTTCCGTTCCAGGTGCTGCACCACTCTCCTCCTGATAATCTTCTCCATGACTTTGCATACTGTACTTGTCAGTGACACTGGTCTGTAGTTTAATGCTTTTTTTCTGTCTCATTTTTTAAAAATGGGTACTACATTTGCCATCTTCCATACCTCAGGTAGTTGCCCAGTTTCAAGGGATGTGTTGAAGATTGTAGTTAGTGACACACACAGCTTTTCTACTTTCTCTCTAAGGACCCACGGGGAGATGTTGTCCGGTCCCATTGCCTTCGAGGTATCAAGGTCACTTAGCAGCTTCCTCACCTCCTCCTCAGTGGTGTGTATGTTATCCAACACTTGTTGGTATATTCCTTGTTGGTGTCCCCCTCTGTCCTGTCTCCCCAGAGTCCTTCCTGTCTCCACTGTAAATACTTCCTTAAATTTCGTGTTGCGCTCCTCACATACCTCTTGATCGTTTCTTGTGAGTTCCCCACCTTCTTTCCTCAGCCTGATCACCTGGTCTTTGACTGTCGTCAGTAAAATATCTGGGAATCCCCTTTGACCCATGCATGTCAGGAGAATTGATAGGGAACAGTGTAGTAAAGAAAGCGAATGCCAGACTAAAGTTCCTCTATAGTCTAGCCCTTATACAATGTCATATGGATTACGCTTGCTCTTCATGGTACTCTGCCGAGACAAAAAAACTGAAAGATAGACTGCAAATCACCCAGAACAAAATCGTAAGATTCATCCTGGGCCTGGGTCCAAGAGAGCATGTAGGCCAGAATGAATTACAGCAGTTGGATATGCTGAATGTTGAAGACAGAGTAAAACAACTGACCCTAAATCATGTTTAGAAAATTGCTCACAAACAGTGCCCAGAATATCTTGCTGTCAATTTTGTCAAGGTTGGGAACCAAAGCAATCATAGTACTAGGGAGATAGAGCACAAGTTTGTAGTACCCACAGTCAGTGGCCAGGCTTCAAACACCTTTTATTGTACAGCAATAAATGAATGGAACAGACTGCCCGCACATGTCAAAGCTAGTCATAGCATGAACCAGTTCAAGAAGAGTGCCAAAAGGTGTCTGATGAATGTAACTACAGAAAGGGAGGGGAATGATTTTTTTATTTTTTAGCTAACACACGTGTAATTTTAACTTATTCCTAGTAATGACCCTCGTATTGTAGATAGTCTTAATGACCCTCGTGTAGTAGATAGTCTTTTTAGTATGATAATAAGATGTTATCTTCATTATAGAATAACAAGAAAATATTATAACCTTTATATTATAATAATAAGGTAAAAGGACCCCAATGGAAATAAGTCACTGTCTGACTTTTTGGGTTATCCTAGGTTCTCTACACATATGCTGCTATGTATGATAATCTATATAACTGTATTTGTGTACACCTGAATAAACCTACTTACGTCCTTACTTACTTAGTCTTTCTCCTAATGTGGCTATACAGCAGTTTCGGGTCAGACTTGACTTTCGATGCCATGTCGTTTTCGTACTGTCGCTGGACCTCCCTCCTTATCTGTGCATACTCGTTTCTGGCTCTTCAACTGATCTCTTTATTTTTCCTGGGTCCTTTGCCTTCTGTACTTTTTTCCATTGTCTAGTGAACTTGGTTTTTGCCTCCCTACACCTTCGAGTAAACCCAAGACTCGCTTTGGTCTTCCCATTATTTCTGCTGCCCTTGGGAACAAACCTTTCCTCTGCCTCCCTGTATTTTGTTGTTACATATTCCATCATTTCGTTTACTGACTTTCCTACCAGTTCTCTGTCCCACTGAACCTCCTGCAGGAAGTTCCTCATATCTGTGTAGTCCCCCCTTTTATAGTTTGGCTTTTCCCATTCGACTCCTGTTACCCTCTCCACTTGTAACTCTACTATGTAATCAAAACTCAGAACCACCTGATCACTAGCTCCAAGGGGCCTCTCATATGTGATGTCCTCAATGTCTGAATTGCTCAGGGTGAACACAAGGTCCAGTCTTGCCGGTTCATCGTCCCCTCTCTCTCTCTGGTAGTGTCCTTAATATGTTGGTGCATGAGGTTTTCCAGTGCCACATCCATCATCTTGGCTCTCCATGTTTCGGGATCCCCGTGAGGCTCCAGGTCTTCCCAATCGATTTCCCTGTGGTTGAAATTACCCGTAACCAGTAACTTCTCTGCACGAGTGTGTGTACTCATCTAATTGTGGTTGCAGGGGTCGAGACTCAGCTCCTGGCCCCGCCTCTTCACTGAATGCTACTGGGTACTCCCTCTCCCTGTTCCATGAGCTTTATCATACCTCGTCTTAAAACTATGTATGGTTCCTGCCTCCACTACATCACTTGCCAAACTTTTCCACTTCCTGACAACTCTATAACTGAAGAAATACTTCCTAACATCCCTTTAACTCATCTGTGTCTTCCACTTGAAATTGTGACCCTATGTTTCTGTGTCCCATCTCTGGAGCATCCTGTCTTTGTCCACCTTGTCTATTCCTCGCAGTATGTCGTTATGTCTACCCTGACCCTCCTGTCCTCCAGTGTCGTCAGGCCAATTTCCCTTAACCTTTCTTCGTAGGTCAATCCCCTTAGCTCTGGGACTAGTCTTGTTGCAAACCTTTGCACTGTGTGTGTGTACTCACCTAATTGTGGTTGCAGGGGAGACTCAGCTCCTGGCCCCACCTCTTCACTGAGTGTTACTAGGGCCTCTCTCTCCCTGCTCCATGAGCTTTATCATACCTCAACTTAAAGCTATGTATGGTTCCTGCCTCCACTACCTCACTTGCTAGGTTATTCCACTTCCTGACTACTCGATGACTGAAGAAATACTTCCTAACATCCCTTTGACTCATCTGTGTCTTCCACTTGCAATTGTGACCCCTTGTTTCTGCGTCTCCTCTCTGGAACATCCTGTCTCTGTCCACCTGGTTTATTCCAAGCAGTATTTTGTATGTCGTTATCATGTCTCCCCTAACCCTCCTGTCCTCCAGTGTCGTCAGGCCGATTTCCCTTCACCTTTCTTCGTAGGACAATCCCCTTAGCTCTGGAACTAACCTTGTCGCAAACCTTTGCACTTTCTCTAATTTCTTGATGTGCTTGACCAGGTGTGGGTTCCAAACTGGTGCTGCATACTCCAGTATGAGCCTGACGTACACGGTGTACAGTGTCTTGAAAGATTCCTTACTAAGGTATCGGAACGCTATTCTCAGGTTTGCCAGGCACCCATATGTTGCAGCAGTTATCTGGTTGATGTGTGCTTCTGGAGACATGCTCGGTGTTATACTCACCCCAAGATCTCTCTCCTTGACCGAGGTTTGCAGTCTTTGACCACCTAGCCTATACTCTGTCTGCGGTCTTCTTTGCCCTTCTCCGATCTTCATGACTGCATTTGGCGGGGTTAAATTCGAGAAGCCAGTTGCTGGAGTAGGTGCCCAGTCTGTCCAGGTCTCTTTGAAATCCTGCCTGATCATTATCTGATTTAATTCTCCTGTGTGTGTTATATTGTAAAATACCTATGATAACAATAATAATGATACGTAATAAGAATGATAATATATTTATTTACTACAAGTACATGTACCAGGTATACAAACCATAGGTGACATGAATGATATAATCCTGTATAGAAAGCCGCTTGTTATGCAGAGCATTTCGGGCAAATTAGGTCAGTTTTGTCCCAGGATGCGACCCAAACCAGTCGATTAACACCCAGGTATCCATTTTAAACTGGTGGGTGAACAGGGACAGGGACAGCAGGTGTCTTATGGAAACACGTCCCTGACGTTTTCCAGCCGTACTGGAGGAGATTCAACCCCTGGACGTGAGTGTGTGAGCTGAGTGTGCTAGTGCTCGAGCTGCGGGACACCCTAAAGTTGAAGTGTCTTATTTCCATTGAGGTTATTAAGTAGTTTGCCCGAAATGCATTGCATACTAGTGGCTTATCTTTTGTGCTTACCAATGTTTTATTACCTGTAAACTACGTTATTTTGTAACACATAAAGAAATAAAACTATTTGTATCATCATCATCCGGATTGATATAATAGTTGAGTAAGAGTTGAGAGATCCAAGCAGGAGTGAAGACGCTGCCTCACCAACACTCGCTGCTCTGACGAACATGTTCAGCGTCTGATACAATGGAGACCTTGGAAATAAGCTACAAAATCCCGTGAGTACCTTACAGACCACCAACAAGTCTCTCTAATTTAGATATTCTCATGTATTTCTGAGTGCAAGAACCGAGGTAATGCTTATTGAAGGAGAAAATAATTCATACAAGTAGCTAGGTGTTAATGGGAGCCAAGAGTTGCTTCAAACATGTTCGACGAAACAAATTGAAGATGCAGTGAGTAGGTCTAAGAGCCTCTGCTGTCATTACTTATGTTAATGAAGGACTTGAAACACTCAAAATTGGAACTACTCTCCTTTCCCATTAATCTAATGTGATTACTTCTTAGTATTCAGGTACTGCATGATCCCTGTGGGTTAGTGCTCCCTCCATGAATGTAATAATGAAGTAAACTTAAATTCTTATGTATATTTACAAGTACCATATTATTTTAGGTTATAATAATTCCTAGATTTAGATTCAATAAATTTTTATGTATATCCCAGGTTACGTTATAAAATTGTATGTATATTCTGAGTTATAAAATTCTATGGATCTTCTAGGTTAAGTTAAAAAAAATGAATATGTTGAACGTATTATAGTCTATGTACGACCCTTGTGGGTTTAGCGATTAGATATGATTACAATAATGAAGGTATCAAAGCGATTAAACCTACATTGATACCTTGACTCAAGTTAGACTGCCTTCCCCTTTCCCAGGTGCTGTGTTGTCTCTACGGGTTTAGCACCCAACCATGAATATTATAATAATATATTTTATTACCTGGAGTACTTGGAAAGTATACTTAAATTAACAGAAGAGCAACAGCTAATTATAGTAAAAGTATATTTTCATGTTCTGACTGCCACAAGCATATGGAACAATATATTCTTACTCACATTGTCTGTAATACTCACAACCATTAAATATACTGAATGTCTTCAAAACATATTATCATGCTAGAATCCTCATTACCTGTAATCGTAAGCCAGCTTATAATCCTTAAAACAATCAATTCGATAAAAGTGTTTATTGTTAAAGCCACTTGAGAGCATATATATAAGCAATCAGCTGTATGACCCTTGTAGGTTTAGCGCTTCTTTTTCATTATAATAATAATATAAGTAATCAACAATTTATTGCCTTATTAATGTTAAGATAGGCTTAAGTTTGCCCAAAAAGCTCTGCATACCAAGGGGGTTTCTACACACCTATGTGTTGCCCACCTCTGTACAAACATTGTATCATGCTGAAATAAAGAATCTTTAATCTTTAAGTAAGTTTTTTAGGTACAAGTACACATCAATACAGTTAAATTATCATACATAGCAGCATATATGTAGATTACCTAGGATAATTAAAAAAAGTCAGACTGACTTTAGGTGCCTGTCCACCTCTCTCTTGAAGACAGCCAGGGGTTTATTGGTAATCTTCCTCCTCCCCCCAAGTGAGGTTCCTTGATGCTGGAGAGGGGCTCTTGATCTAGGGAATTGGATCTGTGTTCTAGTTCCCTAAATTAAGCCTAAATACCTTCCATCCCCCCTACAGGCCCTGTATAATCCTACCAGTTTAGCGCTCCCCATGATTATAATAATTATAATTATAATCCCCCTTGTGTATGCTGGGGGGCAGTTGAACAATCTTGGGCCCCTGACACTTATTGTGTTGTCTCTTAGCTCTGGTGGCCTGGAGGGCTCTGGTGGCCTGGTGGTTAACGCTCTCGCTTCACACGGTGAGGGCCTGGGTTCGATTCCCAGCCAGAGTAGAAACATTGGACGTGTTTCTTTCCACCTGTTGTCTATGTTCCCCATCAGTAAAATGGGTACCTGGGTGTTAGTCGACTGGTGTGGGTCGCATCCTGGGACACTGACCTAAGGAGGCCTGGTCACAGACCGGGCCGCGGGGGCGTTGACCCCCGGAACTCTCTCCAGATAAACTCCAGATAAACTCATGGCACCCCTGCTTTTCATTATTTTTATTATAATAATTGTGTGTAATATCATTATTTTATAATTATGGCTGTATTACCCTTGAGATTTAGCACTTCTTTTGATTATAATAATAATAATTTATAATTATGATACACAATACAGAAGGTCCCCAACATGTTTGTAAGTTGAAGACTTCCTGTATAATGAATATTATACACAATACAAAAGATTCTCAATGTGTTGGTAAGTTGAGGACTTACTGTATTATTAATTAAGCCACTGTATCTGGCTTACTTGTATTGGTGTTCTTTAATTGTTTCCCAGTAGAAAAGGTTGTGGATAGAAAAAGAGAAAAGGTTAAGTGGCCTGATCACTTTAGGCAGATTTTAAGGGATTTTTTTTTTCTCATAGTGATAAGTGTAGATTCATAGTGTGAATTGCAGGGTAATAGTTTACGATTGCCTGTTACTTAACCAATTTCACCATTAATTAGACTTTAGTTTGAGAGGGAAAGTATTAAGTTGGTTGTGCAAGTGAGATAGTAGTTACCTTTGCAAATGGTATACCCAACAGACTTATTCCCCTATAATTTTTGCATTCTCTTTTGTACCCCTTGCCTTTATACAAAGGAACTATGCATGCTCTCTGCCAATTCCTATGTAGCTCACCCTCTTTCATACATTTATTAAATAAAAGCACCAATCACTCCAAAACTATATAATCACCTGCTTTTAACATTTCTATCTTTATCCCATCAGTCCCAGCTGCCTTACCCCCTTTCATTCTACCCACTGCCTCATGAACTTCACCCATACTCACAACTCATTCCTCCTCACTCCTACAAGATGTTATTCCTCCTTGCCTTATACATGAAATCACAGCTTCCCTATCTTCATCAACATATAACAATTCCTCAAAATATTCCCTCCATCTTCCCAATACCTGTAACTCTCCATTTAATAACTCTCCTCTCCTCTTTTTAACAATCATATCCATTTGTTCCCTGGGCTTCCTCAGCTTATTAATATCACTCCAAAACTTTTTCTTATTTTCAACAAAATTTTTTGATAACATCTCACCCACTCTCTTATTTGCTCTCTTTTTACATTGCTTCACCACTCTATTAACCACTCTTTTCCTCTCCATATATGTACTCCTCCCTCCTTGCATCACTTCTACTTTGTAAAAACCTCTCATATGCTAACTTTTTCTCTCTTACTAATCTCTCTACAAAATTCCACCAGTTGCTCTTCTTACCTCCTGCATCCACTTTCCTGTAACCACAAACTTCTGCTGAACACTCTAACACTACATTCTTAAACTTACCCCATACATCTTCAACACCATTGCCTATCTTCTCACTAGCCTATCAGTCCTCTAATAGATGTTTATATCTTACCCTAACTGCCTCCTCCTTTAGCTTATAAACCTTCACCTCTCTCTTACCTGCTGCTTCCATTTTCCTTGTATCCCATCTACCTTTTACTCTCACTGTAGCTACAACTAAAAAAGTGATCTGATATGTCTCTGACCTCTCTATAAACATGTACATCTTGAAGTCTACCCAACAGTCTTTTATTTACCAATACGTAGTCCAACAAACTACTGTCATTACGCCTTACGTCATATCTTGTATGCTTATTTATCCTCTTTTCTTTTTTTAAATATGTATTACCTATAACCAAACCCCTTTCTATACAAAGTTTAATCAAAGGGCCCCCTTGTCATTTACACCTGGCATCCCAGACTTACCTGCCAGACCTTCTTTATATGTTTCTCCTACTTTATCATTTAGGTCCCCTACCACAATTACTTTCTCACTTGGTTCAAAAGTTCCTACACACTCACTAAACACATGTTCAACATACATGTATATCTTTACTGATATCAGTAAAGATTCCCAGGTGTTTTACATGTCTTATTCATCAACTGGAGCCTTTGTTGTGAGAAGGTCATGTAATACTATACTACTGTAATGCTGTTTTCTTCACAGGACAGGGCAGCAGCTTGCATGTTATAGTTGTAATGCAGTTTTCAAGGATGTGTTGTCTGCAGCAGAGCACACACTGGAGTGTGTTGAGCTGCCAACTTCCACAAAGAAACCAGAATTTGAGGCAAAGAAAAAAAATAACCCAAATAAGGTGACGCTGCCTAGACGTAAGTGTAATTGAAGAGTTTGAAATGAAATTGATTAATGTTTATCTTGATTTACTATATTATTGGATATATTTATTATTATTATTATTTTTTTTTTATTATCACACTGGCCGATTCCCACCAAGGCAGGGTGGCCCGAAAAAGAAAAACTTTCACCATCATTCACTCCATCACTGTCTTGCCAGAAGGGTGCTTTACACTACAGTTTTTAAACTGCAACATTAACACCCCTCCTGTTCATCTGCTATCCTATTCTCCGTCTTACTTTTAATTCTTTCAATAATAACTCTACCATACACTTTACCAGGTATACTCAACAGACTTATCCCCCTATAATTTTTGCACTCTCTTTTGTCCCCTTTGCCTTTATACAAAGGAACTATGCATGCTCTCTGCCAATCCCTAGGTACCTTACCCTCTTCCATACATTTATTAAATAATTGCACCAACCACTCCAAAACTATATCCCCACCTGCTTTTAACATTTCTATCTTTATCCCATCAATCCCGGCTGCCTTACCCCCTTTCATTTTACCTACTGCCTCACGAACTTCCCCCACACTCACAACTGGCTCTTCCTCACTCCTACAAGATGTTATTCCTCCTTGCCCTGTACATGAAATCACAGCTTCCCTATCTTCATCAACATTTAACAATTCCTCAAAATATTCCCTCCATCTTCCCAATACCTCTAACTCTCCATTTAATAACTCTCCTCTCCTATTTTTAACTGACAAATCCATTTGTTCTCTAGGCTTCCTTAACTTGTTAATCTCACCCCAAAACTTTTTCTTATTTTCAACAAAATTTGTTGATAACATCTCACCCACTCTCTCATTTGCTCTCTTTTTACATTTTTTTCACCACTCTCTTAACCTCTCTCTTTTTCTCCATATACTCTTCCCTCCTTGCATCACTTCTACTTTGTAAAAACTTCTCATATGCTAACTTTTTCTCCCTTACTACTCTCTTTACATCATCATTCCACCAATCGCTCCTCTTCCCTCCCGCACCCACTTTCCTGTAACCACAAACGTCCTATGAACACTCTAACACTACATTTTTAAACCTACCCCATACCTCTTCGACCCCATTGCCTATGCTCTCATTAGCCCATCTATCCTCCAATAGCTGTTTATATCTTTCCCTAACTGCCTCCTCTTTTAGTTTATAAACCTTCACCTCTCTCTTCCCTGATGCTTCTATTCTCCTTGTATCCCATCTACCTTTTACTCTCAGTGTAGCTACAACTAGAAAGTGATCTGATATATCTGTGGCCCCTCTATAAACATGTACATCCTGAAGTCTACTCAACAGTCTTTTATCTACCAATACATAATCCAACAAACTACTGTCATTTCGCCCTACATCATATCTTGTATACTTATTTATCCTCTTTTTCTTAAAATATGTATTACCTATAACTAAACCCCTTTCTATACAAAGTTCAATCAAAGGGCTCCCATTATCATTTACACCTGGCACCCCAAACTTACCTACCACACCCTCTCTAAAAGTTTCTCCTACTTTAGCATTCAGGTCCCCTACCACAATTACTCTCTCACTTGGTTCAAAGGCTCCTATACATTCACTTAACATCTCCCAAAATCTCTCTCTCTCCTCTGCATTCCTCTCTTCTCCAGGTGCATACACGCTTATTATGACCCACTTCTCGCATCCAACCTTTACTTTAATCCACATAATTCTTGCATTTACACATTCATATTCTCTTTTCTCCTTCCATAACTGATCATTCAACATTGCTGCTACCCCTTCCTTTGCTCTAACTCTCTCAGATACTCCAGATTTAATCCCATTTATTTCCCCCCACCGAAACTCCCCTACCCCCTTCAGCTTTGTTTCGCTTAGGGCCAGGACATCCAACTTCTTTTCATTCATAACATCAGCAATCATCTGTTTCTTGTCATCTGCACTACATCCACGCACATTCAAGCATCCCAGTTTTATAAAGTTTTTCTTCTCTTTTTTAGTAAATGTCTACAGGAGAAGGGGTTACTAGCCCATTGCTCCCGGCATTTATGTTTATTTTATATTTCAGCACCAAGAACTTGGATTAGGGAATATGAAGCCATACTCTTGAAGTGTATGAGGGATCATGTTGTTATGATTGGAGAAGCAAAGGCTAAAGTTGGCAAAAAACCCTACACGAATGTCATGGAATTACTGGCAAAGGAGCTGCAAGTGTCTGTGAGTTGATATCCTTAGTTTGTCGCATGCAAAACATGTACTGTTGTTTGGAAGTTCAGTACAAGGCATAACATTTATATAATCATGGTTATGGCAGAAGCTGTGTATGAAAATAGTCTTACATTAGTGGTAAGAACTAAACATCATGTACTGTTTTTTAATATATCGGTCATTTTCCATGTAGGTAGGGTGACCCAAAAAAATGAAACACATTAACCATCACTCATACTCAGCTGACTTTTTAAAAAATGCAGAGACATTTATGATGGGATTCAGGGAAACTGGAGGTCATGGAGATGGAGTACAGTGCCTGCACTCTGAAGGAGGGGTGTTGATAAGTTGCAGTTTTATAGCTGTAGTGTAGGCATACCTCTGGCAGGATAGTGATGGAGTGAATGATAATGAAAGTGTTTCTTATTTTTTGGGTCACACTGCCTTGGGTGGGAAACAGCTGATGTATTTAAAAAAAAAATCAAATGAGGGTGTCTGGAACATAGCCCTATCTAAGCCTAGAACTTCATACTTGGTTTACCAAAACATTTTTTACCCATTTTTCCCATGAATGCATTCTCAGCACAAATCAAGGGCTGACTAAGTATGTTATATTTTCAAGAGTATGATGTACTCTGTATTTAGTTTAGAGAGTGTCACTAGAGTTCTTTGATATATCCCATACTTGGAATGAAATACAGGACAGTGAAACAGGTGGAGACTGAAGTAAAACTGAAAGAAAGATAATTTAGTGAAATTGAAACATGGGGTGAGAATTAAGTTAAATTGAAACTTGCATAGAAAATTAAGCAATATTGAAACAAAATGAAGTTAAGTTGGAATATTAACTAAAAAATGTGAGAATCTGTTACACTTTAACAGTTTTAATAATCAAGAAGTGTGTTAATCTTCAATGTAGTAAATTTTTCAGATTGGGGAATGGGTTAACCGCAAATGTGTTATAAAGAAGTGGTTGGGTTTGCTTCGGCGTGTCAGGAACTTTGATGCACTCCAGAAGGGTAATCAAATGCTGGGCTACCTTCATCTAGATCCCCCAGAGTTTTATGGCTCTATTAAAGAAATTGATAAAGGTGAGTCACAGTAATCAGTGACTAACTTCCTAGGATGATGTATTATGTGACCACTGAAACCTTGTAAAAGAATGATGAGAAAATATATTTTTAAAAACTTTGTATTATGAAATATTTGGTGTATTTAAAAAATTGTGCTTAAAATTTTATCAATTGCAGGCAGTAGTCATAATTAGTCATCTATTAGAAAATTGTCTTAAGGATAATTGTTTGTTCTCTTTGAAATGTTAACTTTTCCATATACAGCTGTCAGACAAGCTTTAAAAATTGCATTTTCGTTGAATTCCATCTCATTGTTTCTCGTGTTTATTCTGACCTGTCTCAACTTTTACTTTTTTCTTTTTATATTTAGTGAGTTA
This sequence comes from Cherax quadricarinatus, assembly GCF_038502225.1. NCBI lineage: Eukaryota > Metazoa > Arthropoda > Malacostraca > Decapoda > Parastacidae > Cherax > Cherax quadricarinatus. The sequence goes on along the minus strand of NC_091310.1, from coordinate 42,404,143 downwards.
TCCTTTTGCTGTAAAATGTATATTGTACATTGCTTATTCAGTCAAATTCTGACAAAATATTATAAAAAAATATTGCAGTATGGTAAAGTTTGTATGCTGGAGTTCGATGGAGACCATTCTCATTGTACTGATTGTCATAAAATTCATCTAGTAACTTCAGTAACATTTTTACCTATATATACTAGCTCATGTTTCTCCTGTCTCAATATTAATGCCTTGGAGGAGTACATGAAACATATGTTAGTGTGTGTAAGAGAGAGGGAGATTATTTCCCAGTAAAAGTAGGCCTTAGACAAGGATGTGCGATGTCACCATTGTTGTTTAATATATTTATAGATGGGGTTGTAAGAGAAGTGAATGCGAGGGGTCTTAGCAAGAGGTGTGGAGTTAAAAGATAAAGAATCAAACACAAAGTGGGAGTTGTCACAGTTGCTCATTGCTGATGACACTGTGCTTTTGGGAGATTCTGAAGAGAAGTTTCAGAGGTTGGTGGATGAATTTGGTAGGGCATGTAAAAGAAGAAAATTGAAAGTGAATATAGGAAAGAGTAAGGTGTTGAGGATAACAAAAAGATTAGGTGACAAAAGATTGAATATCAGATTGGAGAGAGAGAGTGTGGAGGAGGTGAATGTATTCAGATATTTAGGAGTGAATGTGTCAGCAGATGGGTCTATGAAGGATGAGGTGAATCATAGAATTGATGAGGAAAAGGGTGAGTGGTGCACTTAGGAGTCTGTGGAGACAAAGAACTTTGTCCGTGGAAGCAAAGAGGGGAATGTATGAGCGTATAGTTGTACCAACACACTTGTATGGATATGAAGCATGGGTGATGAATGTTGCAACGAGGAGGAGGCTGGAGGCAGTGGAGATGTCACATAAACCATACCCCCGGCCGGGATTGAACCCGCGGTCATAGAGTCTCAAAACTCCAGCCCGTCGCGTTAGCCACTAGACCAGCTAGCCACAATAAGATTCATCCAACTAGGTATATTTCTACACCATAGGAAAGTTAGCACAGGCACCTCTGTGACCACAAATGCAAGTTTTTACAGACGAATCTCCAGCTAGCGTGGCCGTGACGAACTCTAGCTCAAGTCCCTTCACTGCCGTCAACATGACTTAAGAAATCGTAATGACACGATTGCAAATAAACCATACCCCCGGCCGGGGGTATGGTTTATTTTCAATCGTGTCATTACGATTTCTTAAGTCATGTTGACGGCAGTGAAGGGACTTGAGCTAGAGTTCGTCACGGCCACGCTAGCTGGAGATTCGTCTGTAAAAACTTGCATTTGTGGTCACAGAGGTGCCTGTGCTAACTTTCCTATGGTGTAGAAATATACCTAGTTGGATGAATCTTATTGTGGCTAGCTGGTCTAGTGGCTAACGCGACGGGCTGGAGTTTTGAGACTCTATGACCGCGGGTTCAATCCCGGCCGGGGGTATGGTTTATTTGCAATCGTGTCATTACGATTTCTTAAGTCGAGATGTCACATCTGAGGGCAGTGTGTGGTGTGAATATAATGCAGAGAATTCGTAGTTTGGAAATTAGGAGAAGGTGTGGGATTACCAAAACTATTATCCAGAGGGCTGAGGAGGGGTTGTTGAGGTGTTTGGACATGTAGAGAGAATGGAACAATGCAGAATGACTTCGAAAGTGTATAAATCTGTAGTGGAGGGAAGGCAGGGTAGGGGTCAGCCTAGGAAGGGTTGGAGGGAGGGGGTAAAGGAGGTTTTGTGTGCAAGGGGCTTAGACTTCCAGTATGCATGCGTGAACGTATTTGATAGGAGTGAATGGAGACAAATGGGTTTTGATACTTGACATGCTGTTGGAGTGTGAGCAAAGTAACATTTATGAAGGGATTCAGGGAAACCGGCAGGCCAGACTTGAGTCTTGGAGATGGGAAGTACAGTGTCTGCACTCTGAAGGAGGGGTGTTAATGTTGCAGTTTTATAACTAGTGTAAGACACCCTTCTGGCAAGACAGTGATGGAGTGAATGATGAAAGTTTTTCTTTTTCGGGCCACCCTGCCTTGGTAGGAATCGGCCAATGTGTTAATAATAATAATAAAAACATTTTAGGGGAAGTATTATCCCATGTGGGTCATATGAAGCACTCTTCTCACACAGGCATAACTATAGTCAGATTTGGATTTTGCTTGCCATACTTTACTTGATTCCATCCATTTGACCTGTAAAATCTCTCTCCATTTCAAATTTCTTCATGAGTTTCTTCATGGCTATCTGGAATCATCTCATTTACTACTGCCAGTCTTTTTGCTGCATTGCTACACTTATTGTAATATAAATTTGTGAAATGTTCTTGTTGATATTTGGTCATTGTTTTATTCGGTACTTTTGTAAAACTTACCTTGAAATTTCAGAAATCCAAAAGGCAAAATTAAGAGCCCAACAGGGAATTAAGCAAGGTAGTGGCAAAAAAGAGGAGGAAGAGGAGGAGGAGGAGGAGGAGGAGGGAGAAACTGTAGCAGAAGCCACAGAAAACAATGGTGAAAATTTTGCAGTTCAGGATTGTAAGGTACTGTACTGCAAAATATTAATATACAGTAGTTTATATATATAATTTTTTATAAAGGAAGTATAAGGCTGCTGTTATAAAATTGTATCTCTTGTTTGATATTTATGAAAGAGGGATAAGTTGTTGAGAATGCTATATTCAGGTAACATACTGTTGACAGTGTCACAGGAATAATTGGTTAAAACAGGTGATGGAAGATGAGAATTACAAGGATTTCTGTAGTAAATGTGTAATAGTTTAATGATTCTGTTTTTAGGCAGAAAGAAATAATGAAATGCTTTTCAATGAAAAACTGTTAGGTTATTTTTGTTTGCTTATTGAATCACTGAGGGTGTGAGGAGGGAAGCCTGCCCTTATTGATAGTTCAAGTTTACCTTGTTCTCGTACTGTTTTGAGTGCAATGCTGACTGCATTTCTAACTCAAGACTTCTACAAGGAATTTCCACATGTCGGTGATAATGTGTGAGTGTGGTGAAAGTGTTGAATGATGATGATGAAAGTATTTTCTTTTTGGGGAGTTTCTTTCTTTTTTGGGTCACCCTGCCTCGGTGGGAGACGGCCGACTTGTTGAAAAAAAAAAAAAAAAAAATTACCAGCTGTATTCTAAATGTTCAGTATTCAATAAAAGTATTAACACATTTCAAGGATAATGGGTTCAAGAATTTTTCCCAACATCAGCTCAATCTACAGTCATGTTCATTAATCCTTTCAGAGCACAGTTCAGAACAGAGAGAGAATGAGTTTGTGCAGTGAGTGTGCACAGTGTAAAAAACCTGCCTCATGAGGTGCATTGCTGAGAAAATCAAAACTCTGACCTTGTGCTTAGTTTAAAATAACACATTTGAGGTGTTGTCGAGAATGCTTTTTATTGTTTCATTGGGTGTTTCTTGCTGTCATTAGATGTAATTTAAGATATACTACTGACATAGAAATAATTTTTGTTGGTTTCAGGATCAAAAGTAGTTTGAAATTGAGCTCAAAATTGCAAAAATATTAAATTTTTGGTGATTTTTGTGAGTACAAGTATGGCTTCCCTACACCCCCAGTCTGTTTTATGAGTTTTTAATAGGTCTTATTTAATTATTGGGATACCAGAAATCATAACCAGTCATTCTTGGTTATATTTTATTATCTAAGAAATAGGGTAAATCTTAGATTTTTTGTGTGATATCGAATTCAGAATTGAAGGAAAGTGTATTATAGGAGAGGCCTGGGGATGTGATTAATGAACAGAGGGAATATCTAGTGTTTATTTTGTACTCTTGTGTAAAATTGACTTCTGTGCTTAGATGATAGAATGGAGGGCATGGGTGAAATTGTTGATGCATAAATTGTCCCTGTTTACTAAGTTTGCAACTGCATAATTCCATATATTTTCCATCAAGTTTTGTACTTTTGATGTCATTACTTTTAGAAAAAGATTCTCTACTATTTCAGAAGAATTTTTTTTCTACATAGACAGTGAGAGGGATATTAATTTTAGGGGTCTGGACAGTGAAAGGGTTAAAAGCCATTTTTTCTTGGACTGGACAAATGCTCCCTGGACTTTAGCTAAAGTATATTTATGTGGCAGATAGTATAGAGTAATTAGCAAGTGGATATGGAGTTAAGTGAGTAGAAAGAATATGGAACCAGTCTGTTAATGGAAGTTTTATGAAAAGAATTGTATTGGAAAGATTGTGTGAAGGGAGTAGGTGAGAAGGCTGAATGAGAAGAAATATAAAGAAAGATTAGAGGCAGTGGTTCCGTATGTTAGAGTGATGGTGCATGCAGTTAGAAAAGGTATTAATGGAGGAATATCAGATAACTGATTGAAGGTACAATACGGTGTTAAGAGAATGCATTTCAGAACATTTATGTACAGTATTATAGTTTACTAATATTTAAACATGTACTCTCCACCATGTTTATAAAGTTTTTCTTTTTCAGGTAGAAGCTGATAGTATAGAATATGTGGTAGAGAGTGGCACTCAAGATCGAAAATGCATTGAGGTGGTTGATGTTGGTAATACAATGATACGTAAGGATATAGTGCTTTCAGTTTTGAATCGGATGGAGCAAGGTCTTCTCAGCCCTGGAGAAATTGCACAAGAGTTTGGGATTGATGAGATATTTTTGGAGCTAATCAAGCAAAGAAAGTATATCATTATACAAGGGTAATGTATACCTTAATATTTCATTACTATTAGCAAAGCAGCTTACCTTGATTCAGAAGCTTTGTTCACAAATCTTGACCTTAAAAAATATATATCATCTAAGTATGGTTGCTAGATTGGCCTATATATGTTATCTGTGTCTCATTTCCAGCAGAACAGGCTGGTGCATGTTCACTATGGTAGAAAGTGTCTGTACAAAGTAAGAAATAAGCGTGCAGTTCAATACTTGCAAAATTTAACTAAGTTCATTCACACACAACTGATCAGTGAAGATTAATTGTGAGAATGAAAATGATTGGGTTTTGTTTTAAAATTTGTTTCATGAGCCTTATTTTAAATATTACTTTAACCTCGTTTATATTAACACATATTTGAAAAATTGACTTTTGAAGAAATAATTTATTATGTGTAAATACATGGGTGTATTATTGCGTGTAAATACATGGGTGTATTAAGGTGTATGTCTATGGTAAATTTGTGGGCCAGTAGGCCGCCAAGAACAACATCCTGGTTGAACATGGAATTAACACAAAATCCTGGCCCCAGGCCAGGCTGCAAGGGTAGAAGAACTCTGAAAACGGGCCACAGGTGTGGGAGTAGAATCTTACTTTTGCAAAACAAATACTATAGCAATATGCAAGAACTTAAGGGTTTAGTTGGTGATGTTCAATAAGTATGTTTTTATAAACAACATTGCTCAAATATTGCTCTCTTCAAAGGATATGGCTTTAAAAGAGAGGTTGTGTAATGCAACCTGTTGCTTTGGGAAGTTAATAAGCAATTTTATTTAATATTTAAAACTGGATTATGTAAATATTAAAAGCATAAGAGTAATTAAATTTAAATATTTAAAAAATTTTCTTACAGCATTGAAAGATGTTCCCTTTGTCACCTTTTACTGGGTAATAAGAAAGATCTGGTAACCCACGAGCTACAGTGTTCTGATAAGAATAAGTGGGTAGAAAGTAAGTATGCTTTATT
>NC_091310.1:42005967-42030967 GCF_038502225.1 Cherax quadricarinatus | reverse complement strand
TAATAAATTTAAATAAACATATAAAATAACATTTTTACTTACCTTTATTGAAGATTGGTGATGGCATCTGGAAGATAGGGAGAAGGAGAGAGGGAGTTGGGGTTAGTGTTTGGAAGGGGAATCTCCCTCCATAAGGACTTTAGGTATCAAAGCCCTCTCTGGGGTTACTTCCCTTCTCTGTCTTTTAATGCCACTAGGGCCAGCTTGAGAGTCACTGGACCCCTGTCTCACAAAATAACTGTCCACATTCCTCTGTTTCTGGCAAGCTCAACAATTTGCACACCACTGTCATACTTCTGTATTATTTCCTTCTTCACATCTATGGTGTTTCTCACTTTCTTTACCGCAGGGGTACCACTAGCAAGTTTCTTTGGGCCCATGGTAGCCTATGTCACAGTCCCACAAGCACTAAACACAATGAATTAATAGTAAAATGTTTGAATGAGACCGCAGGTTAGTGTTCACTCAAGCATCTACAAAGCCAGACTGGCTCACAGCACCTGTGCCGGGACACGGACAGAGCGGGCTGGCTGACAGGTCTGGTACCCGGCGGTTCGAAAGAAGGGGCGAGTTCGATAATAGGGACAAAGTTGGTTCGAAAAAAATGGTTGATTTTCAAAGAGTTCGATAAGCAATACATTCGAAATTTGAGGTTTCACTGTATTGAAGTGTCTAATAATGATGGATCATTAACACAAGCAGAAGACACTGTGTTTGCAGGAGATATTAATTTGGTTATCGGCCAACCTTCTGGAACGGATTACGGCTGATAACCGGGGGTCCTCTGCAATTAAATAGGTATTTAGGTATTTGAATGGAACGATGATAATGAAATTGATAGTTAAACTGAAGAAAATGTGTAGTGCCAGCATCGACCAGGTAACTTGTGTGAAAACAGTGATACAACAAGGTCTTTACCATGAGGCACCACATAGAGATAGCCTAGTGACAATGGCACTGGTCATGTTCATGGCCCTGGTTATAATTGTGGCCAACATTAAAGCCCAAGGCAGTGTGACAGGCTACTGATTTCTTTGTGCCGCAACATTTTTGTTTTGATAATACAGTAGCAGTTCCAGAATTCAGATACAAATTTATGTGGGCACAGCAGAACTAGACTAATGTTTCTTGTTTTTACATGTTAGATCTGGTTTTGACAAATGAATAATTTTATACTATATGTATGATTACTACCTATTTGCAGTTACAGAGCATTTAACACTCTTCTATTAATCAGCAAATGGATTAAGATGAATAGAAGAACGCTTATATAAAATTATTTTTTTAATTATAGGAATGAAGGAATTGTCTCCTCCAGCTCTAAATCTTCGTCGTCTTCTTCCCGAAACATCAGCTGGAGAACCCATTATGATCATTATTTCCCCTGGTGCTGATCCTTCACAAGAACTTCTTGAACTGGTCAAAAATACTGTAGGAAATAACAGCTATAATGAGGTATTGTATAATTAGATTCATCTGGGAAAGCTGACCATCTTTTACAATTTTATAAAATATAAACATTGCTTACTGACCATAATTGGTAGGCTTGATATCCCAGCTATAGGTTGGTCATTTTTCTTTTAAGTTTTGTAGAGAAAATAAAACATTATCTAAAACCCTGAAAATTTTAAATTATTTCTTTATTTTTTACAAGGTGTACATAATCTGAGACAAATGTAGACATAAAGAAAGCCATTAATTATGAAATTCATTTCAGGCAGACTAATCATATGGCTCACATATTGCTGCTTAAATCTAGACACAATCTCACACGTACAATGTGAATGACAAATTGGTCAAGTACAAATAAATAACAGAATTTACATCAATTCAGTGCTCTGCATTTTATGGAGTGATTGAACTGAGTTGTGAAATCAAAGATTGAAAATTTTTAGACAGTATTAGTGAACCTTGCAGAAATAATGTTTTTTTTTTTTTCAAGTCGGCCGTCTCCCACCTAGGCAGGGTGACCCAAAAAGAAAGAAAATCCCCCCAAATAAAATACTTTCATCATCATTCAACACTTTCACCTCACTCACACATAATCACTGTCTTTGCAGAGGCACCCAGATACAACAGTTTAGAAACATATATAAAGATATATAACATATCCCTCCAAACTGCCAATATCCCAAACCTCTCCTCTAAAGTGCAGGCATTGTACTTCCCATTTCCAGTACTCAAGTCCGGCTATATAAAAATAACCGGTTTCCCTGAATCCCTTCACTAAAAAAGATGTTTATAGTATTAAAATGCAGTATGTACAGCATTATATGGTTTATAAAATATTCAGTAATGGAAGTAAAAGAGGCTTTGAGTTTTAAGTCTTGTGTGAACACGTTAGATAGGATTGAATGAAAACAAGTGGTTTTTAATGGATGTGCTTTTGGAGTGCAAGCAAGGTAACATTTTTGGAGGGATTCAGGGAAACTGGTCAGCCAGGCTTGAGTCCTGGAGGTTGAAAGGCAAGTGCTTGCACTCTGAAGGAAGGGTGGGGATGATGCAGTTGAAGGTTAATATGATTATGATCTCAGCACACTTCTGGCTGACACCACAATATGTATGTCTTCCTTGGGTCACCCTGCCTTGCTGGGAGACAGCTGTTGAGGGTAAAAAAAGTAAACTAATATATTTACACTTAATATAATTAATTTCAAAATTATGATCAGCATCAACATTCATACCTGAAGGGTACTGTGATGTATACACTGTAGGATTTAAAAAAAAAATTTCATTCACATTCACTGTCTATGAACATCAGATTCCTGTAAAACTGTGCATTAGTTTAATCATAATTGTGCATTAGTTTAATCATAAATGCACACAGATTCTGAAATTAGGCTATCAGATTCCTGTAAAACTGTGCATTAGTTTAATCATAATTGTGCATTAGTTTAATCATAAATGCACACAGATTCTGAAATTAGGCTATCTTAAATTTTATGAAGGAAAACATTGACTTAAAACTATTACTCAAATTAAAATTAGGTTTCACATTTAGGATAGCCCTGTAGCCCTAATTCTCTTAATTTATTTTTGCTAAAATCAACAAATAGTGAGCAACTTCTTTCTTTTATATAAATATTTTATGAAATAATACTGGAAGTGGGAAGTAAAAAGATTAAATGATTATTGATCCTTTTTCTGTGTCTTTGTCCCATGCTGCCAAACGATATCATCACTTATTATTATTATGACATGTGCATTGCTACAATTCTTATTGAGAATTCACCACTTTATTCAAATTTGACTTAGCCTAAGACAGTGTACAAGAATCTTCAAATTCAAAATTTATGTTGCAAGTACTAGGAGATATTTTTATCATGTTTTTATTTCAAAGATTTTTTCTTTATTTTCAACCTTAATTTTTTTTCCTAATAGGTGGCTATGGGTCAAGGACAGAGTGAGATAGCCATAAAGCTACTGCATGATTGTGCATCTGCTGGCCACTGGTTGTGTCTGAAGAACCTTCACCTGGTCACTGCTTGGCTTCCAACTCTAGAAAAAGAACTTAATTCCCTACAGCCACATAAAGACTTCAGATTGTGGCTGACAGCAGAACCACATACAAAGTTTACACCAATAATACTCCAGACAAGCCTGAAAGTCACATATGAGGTTAGTTCAACATTTAAAGTGACATGAGTTAATTCACACACACATCATAACTGTGTATTTTAAACTTTTTCACTCTCTCTGTCCCATAGCTCGATCGCTATCACACTCAGCTCATACACTGAGGTCCGGGGTTTGAATCTCCTCCAGTACAGTTGGAAAACATTTGGGACTTGTTTCCATAAGACACCTGCTGTCCCTGTCCTTGCTCACCCATCAGTTTAAAATGGGTACCTGGGTGTTAGTCGACCAGTGTGGGTCACATCCTGGGACAAAACTGACCTAATTTGCCTGAAATGCTCAGCATAACAAGCGGCTTTCTATATAGTAGTATGTCATTGATGTCAGCTAGACCTGTATACCACGTACATGTTTCTTCTTTCTTTCAACACACCGGCCGTATCCCACTGAGGTGGGGTGGCCCAAAAGGAAGAATGAAAGTTTCTCCTTTTACATTTAGTAATATATACAGGAGAAGGGGTTACTAGCCCCTTGCTCCTGGCATTTTAGTCGCCTCTTACAACACGCATGGCTTACGGAGGAAGAATTCTCTTCCACTTCCCCGTGGAGGTAAGAGGAAATAAACAAGAACTAGAAAGAAAATAGAAGAAAACCCAGAGGGGTGTGTATATATATGCTTGTACATGTATGTGTAGTGTGACCTAAGTGTAAGTAGAAGTAGCAAGACGTACCTGTAATCTTGCATGTGTATGAGACAGAAAAAAAAAAGACACCAGCAATCCTACCATCATGTAAAACAATTACGGGCTTTCATTTTACACTCACTTGGCAGGACGGTAGTACCTCCCTGGGTGGTTCCTGTCTACCAACCTACTACCTACAATGTACTTTTTTTTTTTTTCAACAAACCAGCCGTATCCCACCAAGGCAGGGTGGCCCAAAAAAGAAAAACAAAAGTTTCTCTTTTTAAATTTAGTAATTTATACAGGAGAAGGGGTTACGAGGCCCTTGCTTCCGGCATTTTAGCCGCCTCTTACAACACGCATGGCTTACGGAGGAAGAATTCTGTTTCACTTCCCCATGGAGATAAGAGGAAATAAACAAGAACAAGAACTAGAAAGAAAATAGAAGAAAACCCAGAAGGGTGTGTATATATATATGCTTGTACATGTATGTGTAGTGTGACCTAAGTGTAAGTAGAAGTAGCAAGATGTACCTGAAATCTTGCATGTTTAAGAGAAAAAAGACACCAGCAATCCTACCATCATGTAAAACAATTACAGGATTCCGTTTTACACTCACTTGGCAGGACAGTAGTACCTCCCTGGGCAGTTGCTGTCTACCAACCTACTACCTACAATGTACATGTACTTGTAGTAAATAAAGATATTAGTATTATTATTATATTATTATTATTATTATAATACAGGTTAGGTTATTTTGTTTATTACAACTAACTAAACCTACAGAAATACATTAAATCCTCAATATGACAGACCTTGATATAGTGGAATTTTAAAATTATGGGTAATGTCCACTTGTTAAATTGTACGTTAACTCCTTTATTTTCAATGTTTATTGCAATATACAGTGGTCCCTCAATTATCGTCCTTAATCCGTTTCTGGAAGTGGGACTGTTATCGAAATAGACGATTTTCGAATCAATTTTCCCCATAAGAAATAATGTAAATCCAATTAATTCATTCCAGACGCCCAGAAGTATCAACAACAATTTTTTTTTTTTACCTAAAAGATAGATTTACATGCACAAAAGAATGAACATTCAACATTCAAATTCAAATTCAAAGTTTATTCTCTATAAGGATTACAGTGCTGAGTTTACAGAATTTGGTTATTGTGTGGTTTACATGTAGTAAAATAATGATTACAGAGTGTACCACTAGAACACCTAGCATGGCTAGGCATTTCGGGCAGACTTAGTTTAATTCTTAATTTTAAAATATTACAAATTATGAGGTAAGTTGGTATTATGGCTAAGTGACTAAATACTAGTTTGTGAGTTTAGCAATATGAATGCTTTTGTTTTGGCACAGTACATAGTTTCAGTATTGGAGTATCACAGGATTCATTATTTTAAGATTGAGATTAATATTTCTGTTTATGGTCAAATGGGTGGGTGAGTGACATGACAGTTACCTTTATTGAAGGCTGTTCTTGATGAATGGAAGACAGGGAGGAGGAGACAGGGAAGAGAGGTTATTGATTGGAAAGGGAATCCCCCTGCATAAGGACTCTAGGTCACTTCAGGGGTCACTTCCCTAGCATAAATATAGATTTACATGCAGAAAAGAATGCCAAATAAATGTAAAGCACTAATAAAATGTATAAATGAACATTGGTAATAGGGGTAGTTGATGAGTGGAACGGTCTGCCTAGTAGGGTGATCGAAGCTAAAACATTGGGTAGTTTCAAATTTAGGTTGGATAAATACACGAGTGAGAGGGGTTGGATTTGAGTCGGACTTGCACCTGAGCTTATTGCTTGGGTAGCATTTGTTTTGTTAGTGGGTTGGATTTGTGAAGGACTGGCCTAGTATGGGCCAGCAGGCCTACTGCAGTGTTCCTCCTTTCTTATGTTCTTATTGAAGACTTGTTTGTGTGAGGGAGGGATGGCAAGTTTATTGTTGGAGAATATGACACTAATATTAACTCTACGGCTTATTTATCTATCACAATTCAACTAATATGACATAATAAACAATATTAATAACATAGAAACATGGAATATACTCAAGAATGAATAAAATAAGTCATTACGTATGTCAGGAGAGGTGTTGTGTTGTGTTGTTGTTGGGTATATAAAGGCCACTGAGAGTAAGCTGTCCATAATGGTGGTGAAGCAGCAGCTGAGGCAGGGGTGTTTTCTGTGGCCCTATATAACTCCAACAACATTGGAGGAGTTGGTAGAATCGCTGAATCACTAAAGAAGGCACCCTCTACCACCTTCTACCACTATTACAACTGCTACCACCATCACTACCACCTTCTCCCACTATTACAATTGCTACCACCATCACTACCACCTTTTACCACTATTACAACTGTTACCACCATCACTACTACCTTCTACCACCATCACTACCACCCTCTACCACCATCAACCACTATCACAACTGCTTCCACTCTACCATCACCACCTTTGTATTTTTCTACAAACTTTTTCATAAATTATATGTGTTTCTCACATTCTTTACCAAAGGGCTGGCACTAGAATCTTTTTTTGGAGCCATGGTAGCTTATTTAGCACTTGCAAGCACTAAAATCAATGGAATATTATGAAATATTTCGTAGGAGCAAGTGAGGGGACCGTCGCTCACTGGTAAACAATGGCACACTGGCTGGGAAGGCAGGCCCAGGCGGCTCAGAGCGTGAGTACGCATCCCGGACGAAGGATGATTAGCAAGTTAACGGACCATTTGCGAGCCAATGTTTAGACGAAATAACGGGACTGTTTCCGAAATGGACGACTTTCAGGCCGGACGATTATTGAGGGACCACTGTATCTGTAAATTTTGTTTACACTATTAGGTATACAGTAGAGTACCTTAGTGCTTTTTATTGCTAATTTTTAACATTATTCTGATTCAGTGAATGTTTGAACAATCCTCCCCTATTAGACTGTTATATCAATTAACCATCTCAGACCACTAATTACCCAACAAAAGGCTGCAGTTAGAATGATAACAAATTCTCACTACAGGCAGCACACTCCACCAATATTCAAAACACTCAACCTACTCACCATACAAAACATCCATACTTATTAATGCACCTATTACATACATAGAACACTTAACTCTGATATTAACCCTCCCCTCAAACATCTCCTTGCCAACCTCAACAGAACACATGACCATAACACAAGGCACAGATCACTCTTTGATGTTCCTCGTGTCCATCTCACGCTATGCAAAAACTCAATGCACATAATAGGCCCTAAAATCTGGAATTCATTACCTGTAAATATAAAAGAAACACTACCTGTTTATAAATTCAAGTCTCTTCTCAAAGATCACTTACTCACTCAAAACCAAATAAATACTGAATAACTGAACCTTATAAATTGTATATCCTATATGTTACTCACAATTATATCACACAAATGTTAAACCTAGGACCCAATCTAACTTTGTTATTTTTTTAAATACACTACCTAATAGAATACTCCATTCGACTGAATGTACAGCAATGCAAGCAACCATATGACCTGTCTTTGTAATAATCTTTTGTGCTTTATAGTTATCTGTTTACAATAATGTTTTATCACTGATTTCATCATTGCTTAGTTAATCTTAAGTTAATTTTAAGCCAGCCCGTAATGCTATGCATATAAGTGGCTTTGGCATGCTGCTCTTACCTGTATTTTTTGTACCTCTGTATGTATGCTAAAATTACTAAATAAAAAAATAGCTAACTATGCATAACCAGGAAATGTGCGGCAGCAGAGTGGCACCTGAAAAAAAATTAGAATGCTACAAACAACATGTTCAGGTGTAACATGAGAACAGGTTGTATGATTACGTGTGTCTGGTGGATCAGTAGTATTGTCTTTGATAATGCCTGATATGTGGTCAAGTGATGTTACAGTATTCTCAGTTATTCTTATACGCTTGGTTCTTCTTCTTTCAACAAATCGGCCGTATCCCACCGAGGCAGGGTGACCCAAAAAGAAAAACAAAAATCTTTTGTTTTAACTTTAGTAATGTATACAGGATAAGGGGTTACTAGCCCCTTGCTCCCTATAGGCTTGGTTATTGAGGGTATTAGTAAGCAATTGTATACATTATTCAGGAAGTCTACTTAGGGGTATTCAGATTGAATGAGGTTGATGTTGAAGTCACTAGCATGTATTGCTAATGATCAGATCCTTGAGGTTTTCCCCAAAGTTTGTTATGTTGGTTTTTGGTGACCTGTTGGCAGCTCCTATTATAAGAGTACATACTTGGTTGAGAATTATACTACTTCAGATACATACATGGTTGAGAATTGTGTTACTACGTATTCTCTGAGCTCGTCTCTGGTGCAGGTTGAATGAATATATTTCACCTCATTAGTTTAGTAGAGTGCTGTTTCCCCACCCCATTGATAAGGTCTGCATTTGCCTCTACAGTGGACCCTCAGTTATCAGCCGTAATCCATTCCAGAAGCCCGGCCTGAAACCGAAATGGCCGAAAACCAAAATAATATTTCCCATAAGAATTAATATAATTACAATTAATCCATTCCAGACAAAAATATTCACCAAAAAATCATTTTTTTAACAGTTAAATCAGTATTACATACCTTTATTGAAGACTAATGCTGGCTTCTGGAATGCCTGCTACACTTCCTGCATGCCTGCTACACTCCCAACATGCCTGCTACACTTCCTGCATGCCTGCTACACTCCCAGCATACCTGCTACACTTCCTGCATGCCTGCTACACTTTCTGCATGCCTGCTACACTCCCTTCATGCCTGCTACACTCCCTGCATGCCTGTTACACTCCCTTCATGCCTGTTTCACTCCTTGCATGCCTGTTTCACTCCCTGCATCCCTGTTACACTCCCTGCATGCCTGCTACACTCCCTGCATGCCTGCTACACTTCACGCTTAAATTCCATGGTGTTTCTCACTTTCTTTACCACAGGAACTTTACTAGGAGCTTTCTTTGGAGCCATAGTTACTTATTTCACAGTTGCACTGCAAAAAAACACAAAAAACAATGGAAAACAAGCGAATGTTTGGATGTATGAGCAGAAGCTTCCTTACACACCAAAAGACACAGCCAAACTGACGCGCAAGCGGCCCCAGCTGGTGGACGGACGCGTCCCAAATGGCCAATCACCGAATTAACGGCTGATAACCAGGCACCAAAAAACCGGCCGATAACTGGGAGTCCACTGTAGCTGTGTGCCCTACTCCAGTTAGTTGTAGAGATCTGTAGTGTCATGGTTGAGCCAGGTTTCAGTAAGAACAACAAAAGTCAGATTGCTTTTTAGTGACTAGGAGAGCAGAGATGTAATAGTAGCATTTATATAAGGATCTGGCATTGTAATTAAATATTAAGAATTTTTTTTAGTGTTGTTGAAGATAGTTTTTGCATGGTTTGCAGTATAATATTTAGTCCTGGTCTGCAATGAATTGATTATTGTAAATATAAGAGAGGAGGTTCAACTCTGGATCAGTGCATATATTCATAAGCCTAACAGTGACGTACAGTAATGCAGCAACCTAGTATACGAATACAAATAATAGTGTAATATTGAACTAAATAATAAATGTACATTGTAAGCTTGGTAAACTAATACACTGGATTGTAAATAATTGTTAACCCTTTCAGGGTTGAGAGGCCCTCTCCTAAACTCGTTCTCAGGGTCGAAAATTTTTTGGAAAAAAAATTATTTTTTCTTATGGAATGATAGAGAATCTTTTCCCGATCATAACGACACCAAAAGTATGAAATTTGATGGAAAACTTACGGAGTTATGCTCTTGCGAAGTTAGCGGTCTCGACAATGTTCACGCATCGGTGATTTCGCCCACTTTGAGCCCTATTTTTGGCCAATTTCAGTGTACTAGTCGACAAATTTCAGAAGATGCCAATTTCCATTTTTTTTTTTTTAACAAGTCGGCTGTCTCCCACTGAGGCAGGGTGACCCAAAAAGAAAGAAAATCCCCAAAAAGAAAATACTTTCATCATCATTCAACTCTTTCACCTCACTCACACATAATCACTGTTTTTGCAGAGGTGCTCAGAACACAACAGCTTAGAAGCACATATGTATAAAGATACACAACATATCCCTCCAAACTGCCAATATCCCGAACCCCTCCTTTAGAGTGCAGGCATCGTACTTCCCATTTCCAGGACTCAAGTCCGGCTATATAAAAATAACCGGTTTCCCTGAATCCCTTCACTAAATATTACCCTGCTCACGCTCCAACAGATCGTCAGATCCCAAATACCAGAATGAGTAAGAAGACAGATATTCCTGGCACTAAAATAACATTTTCTCTGTTCATTAGTCACGTCCCCAGGCCCCTCTTACATCTCTTTTGCTTTCCACTTTGAATTTTTATTCTCGCAAAAAAATAGAAGATTTACTGTTATGCAGACTACTGCATTAGTGTAGAAATGGTATAAATAATGTCAGTACACTTGTGGAAGAATATTAGACTCACTAGTTCATGTGTATTGGATGCTTGGCATGATTTGTTGACTCTTGAACTTTGGTAAAAATCGAACATTTCTGCTACTTTGAGCTCAATTTCAAGGTACTTTTCATTATGAAACCAATCAAAATCATCTCAATTTCTGTAATATGTCTTCCATTCTATAAAATGAGAGCAGGAAAACTAGAATACAACCATAAATACCATACGAAAATACACTGCAAAGTCGCTGTTTTAAACCAAAAACACGGTCGGAGTTTTTTTTTCTCATTATGCACTGTGTGCTGCAGGATTTTTTTTATACTGCACACACTGACCACATAGATCCATTCTTTCATATGCAGGCCTACCAGCTTTCTCTCACTAGATTTGAGGGTGCTAGAATTTAGGCGTTCTAGTACATCAATAACCCTGGTGCGTAAGCCATACTAGTACATCGGAAACCCTGAAAAGGTTAAGAAGCTAAATATACTAATTGCAAGATAATAACTGTGAACTAAAAGTAAAAATTCAACAGGGTTAATGGGGTCAAAATACACTGGTTTTACAAATAATAAGCTACAAGTAACAATTCCCTGGTCTGGTCTTACAAACAGAAATAGTGATGTAAGCTTCATAAAAATAGTAGACATGATTATCACTTGATTGATCATCAGTTGCTAGGAACTTAAAGTCCACATCACTATCATCATTACTACTCATATCTGTGGCAGAATCTTGTGGAACATAGTGTACCAGTGTGCGTTTCCTAGACAATGGAAGACGTGGACATCCAAGGACACTTCAGCTGGGAGAATATTAGCTTTTGCTTCCAGGGTGGACTTGTGAACATACTGATCCCAGAGGTGGATGGCTATGGGTCATCAGGGTTTTTAATTTTATTTCTGGCATCTTGTTTGTCACTTTTGGTCACTATATGTTCAGACCTGTAAAATTATCCTTGGAATCACTATCCTCATTGTATGAACTGTCACCAGGGAATAATCAGTGATGAATTCACTTGGGAATGAGAGTATTGCATTGGCACTGCATTGTGGACAATGGAACACTAAGATAGCATTCCCATATTGCACTGCTGTAGCCCCAATTTTCTGTATACAGCACACTGACTGTACAGACCCATTTTCTCATGCCTAGGCCTACTAGACCTCTCCAAATTTGAGGCCTCTGGGATTTATATGTAGATCTATGTAAGTGATACTGGCATCATTGATGTAGGTCTATGTGGGAGACAGTGCAGTAAAATAATTTTGATCTGCAAATGTGTGTAGCTTGTTTGTCCTTCCTCAGGCACCAGCAGGAATCAAGAAAAACCTTCAGCGAACATATGATTCGTGGACCCCAGAGATCGTTGCCCGTGGAAATAATGTTAGCCGTTCCCAGGCACTCTTTGTTTTGGCATGGTTCCATGCTGTTGTTCAAGAGCGTAGAACCTACATACCACAAGGCTGGTCGAAGTTCTATGAGTTCTCCTTGGCTGATTTGAAAGCTGGGTTAGATATTCTGGATAGATTATTTAATCAAGAAGGTTAGTGTTGTACTGGATACATGTATTATAAATAATAATAATGATGATGATAATTTTATTACCTGAATATACATTTGTGTTACAAAGATTGATTTACATTAGTTATTTATAATATGAAAAAGCCCATAATTATGCTAAGCATATGACACTTAATCTGAGAGTAACACTAATTGAATGTAAACAAATATTTTTACATGTATGTAAAACATGGTTATATATAAATGAAGAGTAATACTTAGTCCTAATGAATATGTTGATAAGTTAATAAAAACATGAATATAATAACAAAGCATTACTAATGAAAAAAATCTTATAAGTATAATACCAATTAGAGTAGCTTTTATGCTTTGCGTATGTTATAAATTGGTGGGAAATGGGTAGAATGGTAAACATAATGCACAGTAATTATTTTGCCCTTCCTATAATACCCACTTTGTTATTAATCCTTTCTAGTTTACTAACAAAGTGTGCACACATTTTTTACGGGATGTAAATTTTGGGCATAAGACCAAAGATATTCATTCTACAGTGCTAATGTTTTTATATAAATTTTTAGCTTTTTTGGCAATACAATTGTAACTGAAATATGGCAAGTATCTTACTTTTTCGTTGTTTATTGTCACTCCTATACAATAAATTACTTGTTAATATTTTGTTTTTGACAGGTACTGGTGAAATTAAATGGAACTTTATTCATGGCTTGTTTGAAAATGCAATCTATGGCGGACGTATAGACAATGTATGGGATTTGCGAATTCTTACTGCATACCTATATACCTTCTTTACAAGTGATGTTATTGGTGGACGCAAACTTTCTCATAATCAGTTGGCACAGAACATGGTTCTGCCAACTACTGTTAATTATCAGGTAAGATAAAATGTTGACAAATAGTTTTATTCGATAAATTCAGTACCTACTATTTAAAAATATACGGGATCATGAAACTGGGGTAAAATCCATTTTTTCATTTCACAAAGAATAATAATTTATCTGGAAGATTGCATGTCAGAATTCTAATATGCAAATTTCCAAGCATGTATATAGTCTGTTAGTTAAATATTTAAATTCACTTAAAAATCTGTACTGCCCTGTGTGAGGGTTAAAAACAACAGCACCTATTTAGTCTTTGTGATGCCTTACCAGTAGTTTCTAATTCTTCTTTCTTCTTTCAACAAACCGGCCGTATCCCACCGAGGCAGGGTGGCCCAAAAGGAAAAACAAAAGTTTCTCTTTTTAAATTTAGTAATTTGTACAGGAGAAGGGGTTACTAGCCCCTTGATCCCGGCATGTTAGTCGCCTCTTACAACACGCATGGCTTACGGAGGAAAAATTCTGTTCCACTTCCCCAGGGAGATAAGAGGGAATAAACAAGAACAAGAACTAGAAAGAAAATAGAAGAAAACCCACAGGGGTGTGTATATATATATGCTTGTATATGTATGTGTGTGTGTATGTATCTAAGTGTAAGTAGAGGTAGCAAGACGTACCTGAAATCTTGCACGTTTATGAGACAGCAAAAAGGACACCAGCAATCCTACCATCATGTAAAACAATTATAGGTACCTCCCTGGGCGGTTGCTGTCTACCAACCTACTACCTATATAGTTTCTAATACCCACATATTTAGAATAATCACTTCTTTTAACTTCAGTGACAACAGATGATATTAATTGAAGACAATCGTGTGATTGATTGATTTTTAGAGTAAAACTGAAGAAGCACAAAAATGGAGAGAGAGAGCCATGTTCTAGTTGCTTTACTACTTGCATCACATCATAAATAAAAGAATCATGCCTAGAAGGCATTGCTAACCACACATGTATTCTACCATGGAAAAATATACAGTATTTTAATATACTTTTGTATAAAATAGTTTATTTAATCGTATTAAATCATACACAAGAAAAAATTATTTTGCATCAGCTTTAAGCATATGAAGTAAAGTTTAAAATCCTTCATTATCATTATTGTTAATTGATTATTCACAGGACTTCACTGCTCTTATCAGAAGTCTACCTGAAGAAGATGATCCAGCTTATTTTGGTCTCCCAGCTAATATTGAAAGATCTTGGCAGCGTATTGTCAGCTCACAAGTCATTGCTCAGCTCAAAGGTGGGTGGTTACTGTAAATGCTTTTTTATTCAAGCAGTTTCACACTCCAAATAAAAAAAAGGTAGCAAGATTAATTTAATCATGTAGTATTTAATTAATTCTATCATGTAGTTGTTGTACTCATAGAATAACACCCTGTAACTTGTCATTTTTCCAGATATTTTGTAGAACGAACATTTTTATATTTCCCAGAGTATATCCTTGGAATTTACAACTTGGCCATGAGTTGATTTCACAAATAAACTTAAGTATTTGTGGATCCTAAGTGAGTACGTATTAAGGCTCCTCTCTAGTACTCACTAGGATGGTATAGTATCACATGACTGGAAGGTGATTATTATACTGAACACTTAACTCAGTCCCTCATCATTCACCTTGGGTTCTCTGTTCTGCAGAAATGATGCATCCTGGCTGCATGAATAGTCATATACATATTATAACACAAAAACAATACAGTACCAGTTATATCAGGCATTTCATAATGGTTGGGAGTTGATAATGGTCTATGATGGACCAAAACATCATCCAGAGTTTCTTCTCCAAACTGTATGTTGTGAATTGTTCTTGCCACAGTATTGAGACTTATTTTTCTTTATCAGGCATTGATACTGGTTTGGCTTTGTTCACGTACATCTCTGAAACATTATGATCACCATGGGTCTAAGGTTCACATCATGTCATCTGGAATATCTAAAGAGACTCAAAATAGTTTCAAGGACAAAAAGTAAAAATATATACATACAGTAAATGAATTGATGAAGACATTACTGTTATTTTTTAAGGTAGTAGGTTGGTAGACAGCAACCACCCAGGGAAGTACTACCGTCCTGCCAGATGACTGTGAAACAGAAACCTGTAACTGTTTTGCATGATGGTAGGATTGCTGGTTTCTTTTTCTGTCTCATAAACACGCTAGATAACAGGGATATCTTGCTACTCCTACTAACACTTTGGTCACACTTCACAGACACGCACATGCATATATATATACATACATCTAGGTTTTTCTCCTTTTTCTAAATAGTTCTTGTTCTTCTTTATTTCTTCTATTGTCCATGGGGAAGTGGAAAAGAATCTTTCCTCCGTAAGCCATGCGTGTCGTATGAGGCGACTAAAATGCCGGGAGCAATGGGCTAGTAACCCCTTCTCCTGTAGACACTTACTAAAAAAGAGAAGAAGAAAAACTTTATAAAACTGGGATGCTTAAATGTGCGTGGATGTAGTGCGGATGACAAGAAACAGATGATTGCTGATGTTATGAATGAAAAGAAGTTGGATGTCCTGGCCCTAAGCGAAACAAAGCTGAAGGGGGTAGGAGAGTTTCAGTGGGGGGAAATAAATGGGATTAAATCTGGAGTATCTGAGAGAGTTAGAGCAAAGGAAGGGGTAGCAGTAATGTTAAATGATCAGTTATGGAAGGAGAAAAGAGAATATGAATGTGTAAATTCAAGAATTATGTGGATTAAAGTAAAGGTTGGATGCGAGAAGTGGGTCATAATAAGCGTGTATGCACCTGGAGAAGAGAGGAATGCAGAGGAGAGAGAGAGATTTTGGGAGATGTTAAGTGAATGTATAGGAGCCTTTGAACCAAGTGAGAGAGTAATTGTGGTAGGGGACCTGAATGCTAAAGTAGGAGAAACTTTTAGAGAGGGTGTGGTAGGTAAGTTTGGGGTGCCAGGTGTAAATGATAATGGGAGCCCTTTGATTGAACTTTGTATAGAAAGGGGTTTAGTTATAGGTAATACATATTTTAAGAAAAAGAGGATAAATAAGTATACAAGATATGATGTAGGGCGAAATGACAGTAGTTTGTTGGATTATGTATTGGTAGATAAAAGACTGTTGAGTAGACTTCAGGATGTACATGTTTATAGAGGGGCCACAGATATATCAGATCACTTTCTAGTTGTAGCTACACTGAGAGTAAAAGGTAGATGGGATACAAGGAGAATAGAAGCATCAGGGAAGAGAGAGGTGAAGGTTTATAAACTAAAAGAGGAGGCAGTTAGGGTAAGATATAAACAGCTATTGGAGGATAGATGGGCTAATGAGAGCATAGGCAATGGGGTCGAAGAGGTATGGGGTAGGTTTAAAAATGTAGTGTTAGAGTGTTCAGCAGAAGTTTGTGGTTACAGGAAAGTGGGTGCGGGAGGGAAGAGGAGCGATTGGTGGAATGATGATGTAAAGAGAGTAGTAAGGGAGAAAAAGTTAGCATATGAGAAGTTTTTACAAAGTAGAAGTGATGCAAGGAGGGAAGAGTATATGGAGAAAAAGAGAGAGGTTAAGAGAGTGGTGAAGCAATGTAAAAAGAGAGCAAATGAGAGAGTGGGTGAGATGTTATCAACAAATTTTGTTGAAAATAAGAAAAAGTTTTGGAGTGAGATTAACAAGTTAAGGAAGCCTAGAGAACAAATGGATTTGTCAGTTAAAAATAGGAGAGGAGAGTTATTAAATGGAGAGTTAGAGGTATTGGGAAGATGGAGGGAATATTTTGAGGAATTGTTAAATGTTGATGAAGATAGGGAAGCTGTGATTTCGTGTATAGGGCAAGGAGGAATAACATCTTGTAGGAGTGAGGAAGAGTCAGTTGTGAGTGTGGGGGAAGTTCGTGAGGCAGTAGGTAAAATGAAAGGGGGTAAGGCAGCCGGGATTGATGGGATAAAGATAGAAATGTTAAAAGCAGGTGGGGATATAGTTTTGGAGTGGTTGGTGCAATTATTTAATAAATGTATGGAAGAGGGTAAGGTACCTAGGGATTGGCAGAGAGCATGCATAGTTCCTTTGTATAAAGGCAAAGGGGATAAAAGAGAGTGCAAAAATTATAGGGGGATAAGTCTGCTGAGTATATCTGGTAAAGTGTATGGTAGAGTTATTATTGAAAGAATTAAGAGTAAGACGGAGAATAGGATAGCAGATGAACAAGGAGGCTTTAGGAAAGGTAGGGGGTGTGTGGACCAGGTGTTTACAGTGAAACATATAAGTGAACAGTATTTAGATAAGGCTAAAGAGGTCTTTGTGGCATTTATGGATTTGGAAAAGGCGTATGACAGGGTGGATAGGGGAGCAATGTGGCAGATGTTGCAAGTGTATGGTGTAGGAGGTAGGTTACTGAAAGCAGTGAAGAGTTTTTACGAGGATAGTGAGGCTCAAGTTAGAGTATGTAGGAAAGAGGGAAATTATTTCCCAGTAAAAGTAGGCCTTAGACAAGGATGTGTGATGTCACCGTGGTTGTTTAATATATTTATAGATGGGGTTGTAAGAGAAGTAAATGCGAGGGTCTTGACAAGAGGCGTGGAGTTAAAAGATAAAGAATCACACACAAAGTGGGAGTTGTCACAGCTGCTCTTTGCTGATGACACTGTGCTCTTGGGAGATTCTGAAGAGAAGTTGCAGAGATTGGTGGATGAATTTGGTAGGGTGTGCAAAAGAAGAAAATTAAAGGTGAATACAGGAAAGAGTAAGGTTATGAGGATAACAAAAAGATTAGGTGATGAAAGATTGAATATCAGATTGGAGGGAGAGAGTATGGAGGAGGTGAATGTATTCAGATATTTGGGAGTGGACGTGTCAGCGGATGGGTCTATGAAAGATGAGGTGAATCTTAGAATTGATGAGGGAAAAAGAGTGAGTGGTGCACTTAGGAGTCTGTGGAGACAAAGAACTTTGTCCTTGGAGGCAAAGAGGGGAATGTATGAGAGTATAGTTTTACCAACGCTCTTGTATGGGTGTGAAGCATGGGTGATGAATGTTGCAGCGAGGAGAAGGCTGGAGGCAGTGGAGATGTCATGTCTGAGGGCAATGTGTGGTGTGAATATAATGCAGAGAATTCGTAGTTTGGAAGTTAGGAGGAGGTGCGGGATTACCAAAACTGTTGTCCAGAGGGCTGAGGAAGGGTTGTTGAGGTGGTTCGGACATGTAGAGAGAATGGAGCGAAACAGAATGACTTCAAGAGTGTATCAGTCTGTAGTGGAAGGAAGGCGGGGTAGGGGTCGGCCTAGGAAAGGTTGGAGAGAGGGGGTAAAGGAGGTTTTGTGTGCGAGGGGCTTGGACTTCCAGCAGGTATGCATGAGCGTGTTTGATAGGAGTGAATGGAGACAAATGGTTTTTAATACTTGACGTGCTGTTGGAGTGTGAGCAAAGTAACATTTATGAAGGGGTTCAGGGAAACCGGCAGGCCGGACTTGAGTCCTGGAGATGGGAAGTACAGTGCCTGCACTCTGAAGGAGGGGTGTTAATGTTGCAGTTTAAAAACTGTAGTGTAAAGCACCCTTCTGGCAAGACAGTGATGGAGTGAATGATGGTGAAAGTTTTTCTTTTTTGGGCCACCCTGCCTTGGTGGGAATCGGCCAGTGTGATAATAAAAATAAATAGTAATTACTGTTATTTACTATGCATTGCAGTATTATTATCCACAGCACTGTAAGTATAATAAGTGATGAAACTTATTGCAGTATTCTTCACATGAAATACGTATATTAAAAACACATGCACGCACAAATAATAAAATTCAAGACTTAAGAAGCTTCACTTACATCAAGCTAATGGTTGACTTTTGGGGTCAGCTCACAGCCAAGTCTTCATCATTATACATGACACTAAACTAAGTACATATATATTATATTGGGACACTTTCACAGTCTATAATTACCACATGTTGCAGCAAGGAAGCTGGAGGCAGTGAAGATGTTGTGTCTGAGGGTAATGTGTGGTGTGAATATTATGCAGAGGATTTGTAGCTTGGAGATTAGGAGGTGCAGGGATACTAAAAGTATTATCCAGAGAGCTGAAGAGGGATTGTTGAGGTGATTCAGACATTTAGAGAAGATGGAACAAAATAGGATGATTTGGAGGGCATTTGTGGCACATCACCATGAAAAATGAGTGGAGATAGTAGTTCGTGGCATGTCATGATGAACAGTGAGTGGAGGCAGCAGTTTGTGGCATGTCACTTTGAATAATGAATGGAGGCAGCATTTTTTCATGGGCACATATAAATTATAAAAACAAAATAGGAGGGAGATGCAGTACAAGTAAAAACACAAAGAAGTAAACTGTATTTTAGTTAACAAAAAAAAAAGTAACCATTAAAATGTGTCATAGCTCACAAATGCAGTAATAATAATATGTACTGCATTTCCCACACTGTTTTCTTCCCTGATCATATGTCATACTCTGGTTTTATTTGCATACATAATTTTTTTTTTTAACATGTTGGCCAAAAAGAAACAAAAAACCCAAAAAGAAGGAAAAATCCAATAAGAAAGAAAAAACTATCATCACTCAACACTTTCACCATCATTCATATATAATCACTGTCTTTGCAGAGGTGCTCAGATACAACAGTTTAGATGTCACTCCAAACAGGCAATATGACAAACCCCTCCTTTAAAGTGCAAGCATTGTACTTCCCACCTCCAGGACTGAAGTCTGGTTAACCGGTTTCCCTGAATCCCTTCACAAAATATTACCCTGCTCAAACTCCAACAGCTCGTCAGGTCCCAAAAACCATTTGTCTCCACTCCTATCTAACATTCTCACGCATGTTTCCTAGAAGCCCAAGCCCCTATCCCACAAAACCTCCTTTACTCCCTCCCTCCAACCTTTCCTAAGACCACCCCTACCCCGTCTTCCTTCCACTGCAGATTTATACGCTCTCCAAGTCATTCTATTTTGTTCCATCCCCTCTAAATAACCAA
The DNA here is from genome assembly GCF_038502225.1 of Cherax quadricarinatus. NCBI lineage: Eukaryota > Metazoa > Arthropoda > Malacostraca > Decapoda > Parastacidae > Cherax > Cherax quadricarinatus. The sequence goes on along the minus strand of NC_091310.1, from coordinate 42,010,879 downwards.
ACCACCTCAACAACTCCTCTTCAGCCCTCTGACTAATACCTTTAGTAACTCCACACCTCCTCCTAATTTCCATATTACAAATTTTCTGCATAATATTTACACCACACATTGCCCTTAGACATGACATCTCCACTGCCTCCAGCCTCCTTCTTGCTGCAGTACTTACAACCCATACTTCACACCCATATAAGAGTGTTAGTACCACTATATTCTTGTACATTCCCTTCCACTAACAAGTCAACTTCCAAATATCTGAACACATTCACTTCTTCCATACTCCCTCCCTCCAGTGTGATATCCAGTTTTTCTTTATCTAAATTGTTTGATACCCTTATCACCTTACTCTTATCTGTGTTCACTTTCCACTTTCTTCCTTTACACACCCTCCCAAACTCGTCCACAAACCTTTGCAACTTTTCTTTAGAATCTCCGAAAAGCACAGTATCACCAGGAAAAAGTAACTGTGTCAACTCCCATTTTGTATTTGATTAACCATAATTTAATCCCACCTCTCTCCCCATAGTATTTATCTCTTGTACTTCTTGTAGGCCTGTTGGAGTGTTCCTTCTTTCTTATGTTCTTAACCCCATCTATAAATATGTTAAATAACCATGGTGACATCACACATCCCTGTCTAAGGCCTACTTTTACTGGGAAGTAATTTCCCTCTCTCCTACACACCCTAACCTGAGCCTCACTGTCCTCATAAAAACTCTTTACAGCCTTTAGTAACTTACTACCTATTCTATACACTTGCAACATCTGCCACATTGCTCCCCTATCCACCCTATCATATGCCTTGTCTAAGTCCATAAATGCAATGAAAACTTCCCTACCTTTATCTAAATACTGTTCACATGTATGATTCAATGTAAACACTTGATCTACACATCTCCTATCCATTCTAAAGCCTCCTTGTTTATCTGCAATCCTGCTCTCTGTCTTACCTCTCATTCTTTCAATAATAACCCTACCATACACTTTACCTGGTATACTCAGTAAACTTCTTTCCCTATAATTTTTGCAATCTCTTTTGTCCCCCTTCCATTTATATAAAGGAATTATACTTTCTCTTTGCCAATTCTTTAGGTACCTTCCTCTCTTTCATACATTTATTGAACAAAAATACCAACCACTCCAAGACTAAATCATCCCCTGCTTTTAACATTTCTGTCATGATCCTGTTAGTTCCAGCTGCTTTACCCCCTTTCATTCTATGTAATGCCTCACACACCTCCCTCATACTCACATCTGGCTCTTCGTCACTCCTAAGAGATGTTTTGCATATTGATAATGTATATGCTGTAATACAAATATTGACATTTTTTCACTTAGTTTTGATGAGGTCGCCAGAGCTAGCAAGTCGCTTTGACCGTGAAAAGTGGCATTCCCAGTTGTCACCAGTGTTGAATTTATGGAAGAAATTAAATCAGGTACTTTACCTATACTGTTACAGAACATAAAATATATGTGAAATAATACTACCCTGGAACCTGAAAGAAATTAGTTATTTGCTGTTTGATACACAGTTGAGTCACTAATCATTTTTTTTCTTCATAGGGTGCTAATCTCATTCAAGCCAAAGTTTCTATACCAGCCTCATCATCTGAGTCCCCAGTCAAGGCATTCATACAGCTGGAATATTTTTCTGTGGTCAGTATTGTACAGACAGTCCATCGGTCTCTAGCCCAGCTCTCCAAAGTTATTCGTGGAACGCTTCTCCTTACTACAAGTGTCCAAGAGCTTGCAGACTCTCTCCTGAGGCAAGAGGTCAGTGCAGAAGTCTTGGATTTCAAATTTCATATTATGTGTTTCTCTATTGCCTTGATTCAAGCATTGGTTTACTGATCATTTTTCTTGGATGAAATGCTGCATACACCTGTGGGCTGGATATGGTAGGATGACACTTGGCCTATATGACATAATCTAAAACAAAGGGGTAGATGGGATACAAGGAGAATAGAAGCATCAGGGAAGAGAGAGGTGAAGGTTTATAAACTAAAAGAGGAGGCAGTTAGGGTAAGATATAAACAGCTATTGGAGGATAGATGGGCTAATGAGAGCATAGGCAATGGGGTCGAAGAGGAATGGGGTAGGTTTAAAAATGTAGTGTTAGAGTGTTCAGCAGAAGTTTGTGGTTACAGGAAAGTGGGTGCAGGAGGGAAGAGGAGCGATTGGTGGAATGATGATGTAAAGAGAGTAGTAAGGGAGAAAAAGTTAGCATATGAGAAGTTTTTACAAAGTAGAAGTGATGCAAGGAGGGAAGAGTATATGGAGAAAAAGAGAGAGGTTAAGAGAGTGGTGAAGCAATGTAAAAAGAGAGCAAATGAGAGAGTGGGTGAGCTGTTATCAACAAATTTTGTTGAAAATAAGAAAAAGTTTTGGAGTGAGATTAACAAGTTAAGGAAGCCTAGAGAACAAATGGATTTGTCAGTTAAAAATAGGAGAGGAGAGTTATTAAATGGAGAGTTAGAGGTATTGGGAAGATGGAGGGAATATTTTGAGGAATTGTTAAATGTTGATGAAGATAGGGAAGCTGTGATTTCGTGTATAGGGCAAGGAGGAATAACATCTTGTAGGAGTGAGGAAGAGCCAGTTGTGAGTGTGGGGGAAGTTCGTGAGGCAGTAGGTAAAATGAAAGGGGGTAAGGCAGCCGGGATTGATGGGATAAAGATAGAAATGTTAAAAGCAGGTGGGGATATAGTTTTGGAGTGGTTGGTGCAATTATTTAATAAATGTATGGAAGAGGGTAAGGTACCTAGGGATTGGCAGAGAGCATGCATAGTTCCTTTGTATAAAGGCAAAGGGGATAAAAGAGAGTGCAAAAATTATAGGGGGATAAGTCTGTTGAGTGTACCTGGTAAAGTGTATGGTAGAGTTATAATTGAAAGAATTAAGAGTAAGACGGAGAATAGGATAGCAGATGAACAAGGAGGCTTTAGGAAAGGTAGGGGGTGTGTGGACCAGGTGTTTACAGTGAAACATATAAGTGAACAGTATTTAGATAAGGCTAAAGAGGTCTTTGTGGCATTTATGGATTTGGAAAAGGCGTATGACAGGGTGGATAGGGGGGCAATGTGGCAGATGTTGCAAGTGTATGGTGTAGGAGGTAGGTTACTGAAAGCAGTGAAGAGTTTTTACGAGGATAGTGAGGCTCAAGTTAGAGTATGTAGAAAAGAGGGAAATTTTTTCCCAGTAAAAGTAGGCCTTAGACAAGGATATGTGATGTCACCGTGGTTGTTTAATATATTTATAGATGGGGTTGTAAGAGAAGTAAATGCGAGGGTCTTGGCAAGAGGCGTGGAGTTAAAAGATAAAGAATCACACACAGGGTGGGAGTTGTCACAGCTGCTCTTTGCTGATGACACTGTGCTCTTGGGAGATTCTGAAGAGAAGCTGCAGAGATTGGTGGATGAATTTGGTAGGGTGTGCAAAAGAAGAAAATTAAAGGTGAATACAGGAAAGAGTAAGGTTATGAGGATAACAAAAAGATTAGGTGATGAAAGATTGAATATCAGATTGGAGGGAGAGAGTATGGAGGAGGTGAACGTATTCAGATATTTGGGAGTGGACGTGTCAGCGGATGGGTCTATGAAAGATGAGGTGAATCATAGAATTGATGAGGGAAAAAGAGTGAGTGGTGCACTTAGGAGTCTGTGGAGACAGAGAACTTTGTCCTTGGAGGCAAAGAGGGGAATGTATGAGAGTATAGTTTTACCAACGCTCTTATATGGGTGTGAAGCATGGGTGATGAATGTTGCAGCGAGGAGAAGGCTGGAGGCAGTGGAGATGTCATGTCTGAGGGCAATGTGTGGTGTGAATATAATGCAGAGAATTCGTAGTTTGGAAGTTAGGAGGAGGTGCGGGATTACCAAAACTGTTGTCCAGAGGGCTGAGGAAGGGTTGTTGAGGTGGTTCGGACATGTAGAGAGAATGGAGCGAAACAGAATAACTTCAAGAGTGTATCAGTCTGTTGTGGAAGGAAGGCGGGGTAGGGGTCGGCCTAGGAAGGGTTGGAGGGAGGGGGTAAAGGAGGTTTTGTGTGCGAGGGGCTTGGACTTCCAGCAGGCATGCGTGAGCGTGTTTGATAGGAGTGAATGGAGACAAATGGTTTTTAATACTTGACGTGCTGTTGGAGTGTGAGCAAAGTAACATTTATGAAGGGATTCAGGGAAACCGGCAGGCCGGACTTGAGTCCTGGAGATGGGAAGTACAGTGCCTGCACTCTGAAGGAGGGGTGTTAATGTTGCAGTTTAAAAACTGTAGTGTAAAGCACCCTTCTGGCAAGACAGTGATGGAGTGAATGATGGTGAAAGTTTTTCTTTTTCGGGCCACCCTGCCTTGGTGGGAATCGGCCAGTGTGATAATAAAAAAATAAAATAAAAAAGGACAACAGTAATTTTTAATTTTCACTTACAATACACTTTAATGAATGACACATCAAGCTGGGCTCCCAAAAGTATTGAACATAAGAGGCGAATAAAATGCTGGGAGCAAGGAGACTGGTAACCCCTTCTCCTGTATATGTTACTGAAGTTAAAAAGAGAAACTTTAATTTTTCTTTTTTGGGTCCCTCTGCTTCAGTGGGATACAGCCGGTTTATTGAAAGAAAGAAGATAATAAGAATAATAATAATTACAGTATTAATAATAATAAATACTGTAATATGATTCTTTATACATAAAACATATGATGCATTTGTTAGGAATTTGAAAAAGTCAAGCTCCCAAATTCCCAGCTTTACATTTGTAGAAATTCCACAAATCTAAAATTTATAACTAACACAAAATGATATCTTTAGAATGGCCCACATTCAACCCAAAATAGAATTCAAGGATTTAAAAAGGGTATACAGTATAGGTAGTAGGTTGGTAGACAGCAACCACCCAGGGAGGTACTACCATTCTGCCAA
>NC_091310.1:41975967-42000967 GCF_038502225.1 Cherax quadricarinatus | reverse complement strand
TACCCACAAATAAATCAGTACCCTACTTTTTTGCCACAACAACTTGGTCTTTAGAGTCTCAACCTATATGCTTGAGTATATACAGTAAGTTATATTGTAATAATTTTTACCTGATAAAATAGTAAAAAAAAATTTTGGTAAATTTGGAGGTACATATTTGGAACTTAACACTGTTTTTTCCCAATATTCATTATTTCACACAATGCTATTTTTACATTATGTTCCAATTTTCAAGAACTTTTGCAGCCTAGAATAGTTTAAAATTGCTTTCAGAGCTTGAATACTGTATATATGAATGAAACTGTAATGGTAAATATATGATTGCATTTGTAATACTATGAAGAGATACTGTAATGTAATTCCATTCAAAATAACTTTTTTTCTTTTTCAGCATTAGTCCTTAGACATTTTAAGAATCAGTCCTTAGACTTTTTAACTGCTATACAGTAATAACTTCGCCCAGCTCCTACCATATAACTGTTTAAATGATATTGGTACTGCAGAAGAGAAAGATGCATTTGGTTTATGTATATTTTGAAGCTTCTTGGTTACAATGAAACCAATGTAAAAATTTAGTCTTCTTTGTAATACGTATTTTGTAGACTCCTGGCAGTTGGCAGAAAATGTGGGAAGGACCAGAGGACCCATTGGATTATTTAAGGAGCATTATAAGACGTGCACTGGGTATTGGAAAATGGCTGGCTAAAAGTGATCAGAACAGCCTTCTCAAAGAAGCACTGGACCTTTCTGAGCTCCTGCATCCAGCCACTTTTTTAAATGCTCTTCGTCAACAGACTGCAAGGTTTGAGATATTTGTTAAGGTCATTTTTTTCTGACAAGCTTATTGATATAAACATAAGTTGAGGTTTTTGAGTAATTCTACTTAACATATCTAACTTTCAGGGAATATGGAACTTCAATGGATAATCTGGAATTTGTTACCTCCTGGTCACGTGGTGGAATTCCTGATGCTAAGGTTGCTATGAAATGGTGCGGACTCCAGATGGAGGGCGCCACTTTTGATGGATCTCGATTAATGCATAACTCTCATGATTCTCCCAGCATTACTGTTGCTCCTTTGTGCACAGTAGCATGGATGCCAAAGGTGAGCAAATTACATTCATCTATAAATGCATATATGTACTATTAATATGTAAAAACTTAAGTTGAAATAGTTATCATGGTTACTTCCCACAGTAGTTATCAGTGAGATTTAGTTTAAAATTGTATAATTTGTATATTCCAGTGCTGCAAATGCCTTACTGAAGAAAGCTAGTAAATTTATTAGTCAAGAATGACCACTTGTGAATCAATGTGATGACTCAGTCAAATTATGTTCAGGTTGACTTCTAATTATATTGGCTATTATTGATTTTAATAATTTGCCTACTGTTTAGATTAGGCTTACTGGGTGGTAATTCAGTGGTAGAGAGTTATTTCCAGTTTTGTAGATGGGAATTACATTTGTTATCTTCCACACCTCTGGCATGGTACCCTTTTACAGTGATATATTAAACAGGCAAGAAGTTAGCAGCTCACTAGATATTACATCCTGCATTTCTGAAATACTGTACTTTAGAAAACAGCTTGTCAAGGCCATGAGATATATTTTGTCTTAGTTTATCTATGTGTTGAATGACCATTTCTCAAATAATTAGGATCTGACAATTTATTTTATGCAGAGCCTCTAGAATTATTAATTGCCGGAATGTAATTTGTCTTCTTGTGTGAAGACCAACAGGATATAGCTTAAAAATTAAAAATTTAACAATTCCCCTTCCCCTCATTGTCAGTAATTGTCCAGATCTAGTTTTAAGTGAACCCAACTTTTTCCCTAATCTTTATTCTGTACACTTGAAAAGGGTCCTTTTTAGGATTGTCTTGGATTCATTTGCAACTTTAAATTTCAAATCACTTTTAGCTTATCATATCCCTTTTTCTGACATCTCTTGTAATATGAACATCATAATGAGGTCAGGAAGGTGTACAACACCTTTTAGAGTGAGGGGGAGTTGTGTAAGGCAATGGATGGAATGAAAGGAAGTAAAACAGCTGGGCAGATGAGCATATAGTTTTGGGGTAGTTGGTGCATTTGTTCAATATATACCTGAAAGGGGTAAAGGTACCTAAGGATTGGCAGAAATTGTGCATTGTTACTTTCTTTAAGGAAAAAGGGATAAAAGAGAATGTAAGACTAATAGGGGAATAAGCCTGTTGAGTATACAAGGTAAAGTTTATGGTAGAGTTATTGTTGAAAGAATTATGGGTAAGACAGAGTGGGATTGCAGAGAAACAAGGTTTCAAGAAGGGTAGGGGATGTGTAGACCAAGCATTTACAATGCAGCACATCAGTGAATAATACTTGGATAAAGGTAAGGAACTTTTCATTGCATTTATAAGTTTAGAAAATGCATATGATAGGATGTATAGGGAAGCAATGTGGCAGATGTTTCAAATGCTTGGGAATAGGTGGTAGGTTACTTAAAGCAGTAAAGAGTCTTTTGTGGATAGCAAGGCTCAGATTAGGGTACGTGGAAGAGAGCAGAATTAGTTTCCAGTAAAAGTAGGCTTTAAACAGGGATTCACCAGGATATTGGGGAAAAAAGTAGGATTGAAAGATTGTGAATCTGGTATGAGTGGGAGCTGTCATTGTTGCTTTTTGCTGATGACAGGTTTTTCTGGGGAGATTCTGAAGAGACATTGCAAAAGTTGGTAAACGAATTTGGGAGAGTATGTAAAAGAAGGAAATTAGCAGTGAGTATAGGAAGAAGCATAGAGGCAATGAGAGATTAGATATCAAGTTGGAGGGAGGGAGTATGGAGGAGCTGAATGTGTTCACATATTTGGGAGTAGACTTGACAGTGGATGGTTCTATGAGAGATGAGGTGAACCATACAAATGACAAAGGAAAAAAGGTGGGTGGTGCATTGAGACATCTATAGAGACAAAGAACTTTATCAACAGAGGCAAAAAGGGAAATGTATCAAAGTAATGGTACAGTACTGTTGTATGGGTGTCAAGCATGGGTTTTGAATGTTGCAGTGAGGAGGCTGGAGGTAGTGGAGATGCCACATTTGAGGACAGTGTGTAGCGTGGATATTATGCAGAGAGTTCGGAGTTTGGAGATTCATTGGAGGTGTGACGTGACCAAACATATTCAGAGGGCTGTGGAGGGGTTGTTGAAGTGGTTTGGACATTTAGTGAGGATGGGGAAAAATAAGACAAAGAGAGAATATAAATCTGGGGTGAAGTTCTGGAAGGAGGGGTAGGGGTCCTCCTAGGAAAGGTTGGAGGGGGTAAAGGAGGTTTTTTAGTGCTAGGGCTTGGACTGTTAATAAACTCATATGAACATGTTAGTCATGAAGGCAAGTGGTTTTCATGATTTGATGTGCTGTTGGAGTGTGAGCAAGGTAACATTTATGAAAGGATTCAGGGAAACTGGTTAACCAGACTTTGGTCCTGGAAGTTGGAAGTAGTACCTGCACTCTGAAGGAGGTGGGGAATATATTGCACACTTTGGAGTCATCTAAGCTGTAATGTAAGTGCTGTACATGAATAGTATACAATACCAACAAGATGAAAAATTAGACACATGCGCAACATCTGGATATCTTTATTGTAGACCTTTCGCCATCTGGTGGCATTATCAATACAAATTCAAGGACATAATTGGAAGACAGAACTATATGTATATACAAACGATGAGGTAATCAGTCCCTCAGCCTTGGAGTTGGTGTGAAGAGCACCGTAGTCATGAAGATTCTGGGGCACAGGCAAGAAGGCTGGCGCTTATATACTGGTGTCAGGTGGAAAGAGACAGGTAGCAGATGAGGGCATAGTCACTGGTAGGCGGGATTCTCCAGTGGAAGTAGATCATACCCGAGGCACGGGTTAGTGGTGGTGGTAGTAGTAGTAGCAGCGGTGAAGAAGGTTATGTAGATGTCCTCTGAACCAAGATTCCATGATGTTGCAATGTCTGACAAGTTGTACGTAAATGGTATACAATACCAACTTTTTTCCACTGGATGGCAAAATATCTACAATAAAAGTACCCAGATGTTGCACATGTGCCTAATTTTTCATCTTGTCAGTATTGTATACCATGTACAATTTGTCAGACACTGCAACATCATGGAATCTTGGTTTAGAGGACATCTACCTAACCTTTATGGCTGCTGCTGCTGCCGCTGCCGCTGCCGCCGCCGCCGCCGCCGCCGCCACCACTAACCCATGCCTTGGGTATGAGCTACTTCCACTGGGGAATCTCACTTACCAGTGACTATGCCCTTGTCTGCTACCCATTCCCTTTTCACCTGTCGCCAGTATATAAGCGCCAGCCTTCTTGCCTGTGCTCCAGAATCTTCATAACTACGGTGCTCTTCACACCAACTCCAAGGCTGAGGGACTGATTACCTCATCTTTTGTATATAGTTGTCTCCCAATTACAGTGGAACCTCAGTTTTCATATGCCCTGGTTTTCGTAGGATTTGGTTTTCGATGACTCTTTTCGTTAAAATTTTGTCCCAGTTTTCGTACATCTGCTCGATTTTCATAGAGTTGACAATGGTCCACCATACCAAATTCGCCTAACTGCCTGGGCCCACACAAAGAATCCCAAGTGTTCTGACTCAGTCTGGCTTTGTTTCTCGTTGAGTGAGCAAAGTGGAATGAGTTGCAAAGTTTTGTGGAGAAATATCACCCTAACAGAGCTGTTGCAAGCCGTGTCTGCAACATGTTCAATGACAATGCCTTGTCCCATGTTAGGCAAATCTTAGAGATGCTAGAAACAGACCTCTCTGGGCAGATTTTTTTGTGCGACAGGGGTCCAGTGACTCTCAAGCTGGTCCTAGTACCAGTAAAAGACAAAGAAGGGAAGTAACCCCAGATAGGGCCTTGATACACGAGGTCCTTATGGAGGGGGATTTCCCTGCCAAACAATAACCTCTCCTCCTCCCTCTCCCCTGCTCGCCATCTTGCATATGCCAACAAGAGTCTTCAGTAAAGGTAAAAGTGATGTTAAATGTTCATTTATCCATTTCATTAGTCATTTACATTTATTTCTCATTATTTTCTGTATGTAAAACTATACAGTGGACCCCCGCATAACGATATTAATACGTTCATGAGAGCTCATTGTTATGCAAAATTATCGTTATGCGAATGAATTTTCCCCATAACGAATAATGGAAATCAAATTAATCCGTGCAAGACACCCAAAAGTATGAAAAAAAAATTTTACCACATGAAATATACATTTTCCTACACACAAAGAGAAGGATACATGCACAATAGTAGAGTAGTACATGCACAGTATATATTGTGCATGTACTACTCTACTAAATGAAGAATAAATGACACTTACCTTTATTGAAGATGCAGCAATAACTGATGAGACACTGTGTCCTGGGAGTGCCTTTTCCTCCTGAGTACTGTAGGTCCTGTTTGGCATTTTCTTCCAGAACAGGCCTTATCACACTGTGTATGCCACTACGATTCTTAAATCTCTCAAACCAACCTTTGCTGGCTTTAAATTCACCAATATGAGCACTAGTTCCAGGCGTTTTTCCCTGTTCACCTGGGTGTTAGTCGACTGGTGTGGGTTGCATCCTGGGAGACAAGAATAAGGACCCCAATGGAAATAAGTTAGAGAGTCCTCGATGATGCACTGACTTTCTTGGGTTATCCTGGGTGGCTAACCCTCCGGGGTTAATCGTTTCTCGGTAATTGCTTCACGTTAAGCCACACCAACAACACTCTCTCCACATCTTCGAGTAATACAGCTGATGGTGGTGCAGCAACAACAACAGCTGTGGTGCAGCTGACCATGGTGCAGCAGCAGCTGTGGTGCAGCAACAGCTGACCAATGTGCAGCTGTGGTGCAGCAGCAGCTGACTGGTCCAATTTATCAGCTGATCGTGGTACGATAGTATTTATCACCCTTTTTACCACAGGGTTGGCACTAGAAGCTTTGGGCCCATGGTGGCTTATTTAGCAGTTACAAGCACTATAAATAATGGAATAATACAAAATGTATCGAATGTATACATGTAACCAGCCACCCTGGCTTGTAAACAATGACGGCAAGGCAGGCGCTCAGGCTGGACAGACAGGTTCGGGACGAGTCATGTTCAGAAACAGCTGATGGTGCAACAGCAGATGACCGTGGTGCAGCAGCAGCTGACTGATCCAGCAACAGCTGACTGATCCAGCAACAGCTGACTGGTCCAGCAACAGCTGACTGGTCCAGCAACAGCTGACTGATCCAGCAACAGCTGACTGGTCCAGCAACAGCTGACTGATCCAGCATCAGCTGACTGATCCAGCAACAGCTGACTGATCCAGCAACAGCTGACTGATCCAGCAACAGCTGACTGATCCAGCAACAGCTGACTGATCCAGCAACAGCTGACTGATCCAGCAACAGCTGACTGATCCAGCAACAGCTGACTGGTCCAGCAACAGCTGACTGGTCCAGCAACAGCTGACTGATCCAGCAACAGCTGACTGATCCAGCAACAGCTGACTGGTCCAGCAACAGCTGACTGGTCCAGCAACAGCTGACTGGTCCAGCAACAGCTGACTGGTCCAGCAACAGCTGACTGATCCTGTTGAGAAATGGCATTACCAGCTAAGCTTAATTTATAAATATAAATATAGTGAACACTTAGCTGATAAAAGACAGCAAATCATCTACACAGCCGCCCCTGCAGACGAGGTCTAGAAGCTGTCGAAACCATCTTTCAACGGGCTGTAAAGATTTATAATTTGTAAGATTATAAATTACCCCTAGGGGGTGTTATGTCAGCATATTTCATTCACTGATGGCTGACAAAATACATACTTGTTTGGACTCAAAAGTCCACACCTTACTGCCGACTATAGGTTGATTACAAACTCCTTGCGACTCAAGAACTGCGCAGTCCCCCGTACCACAAGAAATTCGTAACATACCTTGCTCTTGTAACGTGAGCTATGGTGTTCTTCACACCTTCGACAGGTATCGGTGACTTGATAGAAGCTGAAGTGTCCTTGGATGTCCACGTCTTCCATTGTCTAGGAAACGCACACTGGTACACTATGTTCCACAAGATTTGTCTTTATTGTTCACAATCTTATCACAGAAGCTGATCACACTTCTCTCAAGTGTTTATTGTGTTTTGTGAGACACTTTGTTCACACTAACGCACAGATCGTTGTTCTTTGTTGGTTATCCTGGCGTCAGTGTCACTCTCAGTAGAGTCAAAAGTAATCTGAAGACGCCACAGCGCCCCATGCCGTCACTCCCCTAGCACAAAAAAAATGCTGACCTAGTACTTTTGCTTCCTTGCCACTTCCTCGATGAAGCAAAGCAGAATGTTTGATTCTTGCTGTCTTAAGCATAGACAACAATGTCCACTATCTTTACTATGGTAATAAAGAGGGAGCAGGATTTTCCTTAATTGTCCTGCTAAAGTAAGAGATGTACTGTCTCTTATTAAACTACACTTTGCAACACTGCACTGCAAGGAGCAGCGGTCAACTTGACCACGTCGCATACTCGTACGGCATCTGTGATCAATTACTTACTGTAGCAGTAAACAAGACGCTTGCCCCTTCTGAGAGGGCTGGGCCCCTCAGGGCTGAAAGGGGCTGAAGGGGGCTGATATCCCCTCCTGGAGAAAATTTCTCCACAGATCCAGCAACAGCTGACTGATCCAGCAACAGCTGACTGGTCCAGCAACAGCTGACTGATCCAGCAACAGCTGACTGATCCAGCAACAGCTGACTGATCCAGCAACAGCTGACTGGTCCAGCAACAGCTGACTGGTCCAGCAACAGCTGACTGGTCCAGCAACAGCTGATCATGGTGCACCAGCAGCTAACTGATCCAGCAACAGCTGACTGGTCCAGCAACAGCTGATCGTGGTGCAGCAGCAGCTGACTGATCCAGCAACAGCTGATCGTGGTGCAGCAGCAGCTGACTGATTCAGCAACAGCTGACTGGTCCAACAACAGCTGATCGTGGTGCAGAAGCAGCTGACTGATCCAGTAACAACTGACTGGTCCAGCAACAGCTGATCGAGGTGCAACAGCAGCTGACTGATCCAGCAACAGCTGACTGGTCAAGCAACAGCTGACCGTGGTGCAGCAGCAGCTGACTGGTATGATAGTATTTCTCACCCTTTTTACCACTGGGTTAGCACTAGAGGCTTTCTTGGGGCCCATGGTCACTTATTTTGCAGATGAAATCACCAAAAATGCTGTAATAATACGAAATGTTCCGATTGTATGCTTGGATGTTACCGCAGAGGCTGGCTTGTAAACAATGCCACCGGCGGAACATGTGAAGCTGGCTCAGGCCACACATTAGAAGGGTATTGGACGAATAGCGTTGAGCGAGTTTTTTAGCGGTATGCGAGGCAAAATTTTAGTGATAAAATGTATCGGTATGCGGATTTAACGTTACGTGATGCCAACGGTATGCGAGGGTCCACTGTAGTTATTCTCTATAAAATGTATTTTTTGTTAATATATTTAGGTGTCTGGAACGGATTAATTGGATTTACATTATTTCTTATGGGAAATATTGCTTCAGTTTTCGTACAATTCGGTTTTCGTCAGACTTTCTGGAACGAATTAATCATGAAAACCAAGGTTCCACTGTATGTCCTTGAATTTGTATTGATAAAGCCAATGGATGGCAAAATGTCTACAATAAAGATACCCAGATGTTGCACAGGTGTCTAATTTTTCAGTGTAAGTGCTCTTCTGGCAAGACAGTGATTGGCATTGAAAGTTTTTTCTTCTTTGTTGGGTTACCTTGGTGTGATATGGCTGGAGTGATAAAACAAATTATATTCATGGGGGAGTGCTAAACCCACACGGGTCATTATGATAATCAAAGAGAAGCGCTAAACCTCATACAGGTTATACAGAACCTGGTGCAATGGAAAGCATTCCAGTTCGATTCAAGGCATTGGAACAGATTTAGTTCTGTGCATCAAGATGGCCCCTCACCTGCATCAAGGAACCTCCCTTGAGGGATACTTTAAATAAGACTTGCAGGATGTGAACTGACCCATACTAGGCCACATTCATCCTTTCAGCTACTTAGACACCTTGCCACAACTTATGATGAGGTGTTACCAGTCCCTTTGAAGACGTGCTTGAACCAAACATCTACTGACTAGTTTTATCATGTGACCACCTGGCTTTTAATTCTGCCATTCCATAAAATATTATCACCTGCACCATTCCTTGTAAATTAGATTTTGCACTAAGTATACATAAGATTTATTAACTCCAAATAAGATTGTAAAACAGCTAACCACTATTCCATGTTTAGTTTTAAGTATAATTACTATGTACTATTCTCTTATCTAGTTTTAATTAGTTACTATGTATTAGGATTAGTTTGCCCGAAATGCCTCAGCATGATAGTGGCTATCTTTGTACTTAGCAAATCAAAATTGTAATTACACATTGTAACCTTTACAAAGAAATAAAATTATTATTATGTTTTAAAGCGAGTCCTTGTTATGTTATTAATTAAATTCTTGAGAAAGTGCTAGGTCTTGCCATATATGTTGTTGAATATGACAAAATGGAGATTAATTTTGTAGGTATAACTGGAAACACACTGGGCATGGGGCAAGAATGCACTGTTTTACAAAATTCCTAATGCAGGGGCACCATTGCTGTCCCTCACTTCCAGTGGATTGTTAATACAATTCTTATCGAATTAATATACAGGTACAATACATGCTTTAGTTACAATTACTGTACTTTATCCATTATTATTATATTTACTGTTTTTGGCATACAGACTTAGGATGATTCATTCATTCATTCTCCTCTCTTTTTCTTTTTTTTTTTTCCTCTCTCTCCAAATTGTACATAATACAGCATTTATTAAATAAATTAATATCTTTTCAGGATTTGGGAACTAGAATGTACCATGAAGAGCTGCTATCTGTTCCTGTCTATGCTGCCTCTGACCGAGAGCAGTTAGTTGGTAGTATTGACTTACCTTGTCCCTCTCCTCACTACGAGTGGCGTCAGGCTGGTTTAGCTCTTTTCTTGATGACATAGATTCTCAAAACTTAGTCTAGATTTACTGCACCTGCTGATTATTTAGGAAGTATTTTCATGTCTGTGAATGGTAGGAGAGTATGCACACAATCTATTGATGAAGGGTATGATTTATATATTACAGCAAGACCTTTCATAGCATGTTTCTAACAAAATACTATTCATAATTATATAAAGAAATATATTAGTACAGGTCTGCCATCACAAATCCGGCAGTCAGACATTCGGTTTCATCAGTTATTCGGCACTTATTTCGACTAGCATAATTCCAAATTTCCAGGGTCGCCACACCAATATGCTGGTACTGTTTGGTGGTGCTACTTGCTGCCTAAGTCATTCCAATTTCTTTTTTTCCATTATTATAACCTGCTCACTTCTAGCCCTAGCCATGGTTCCAACGAATAAAAGAAGTGATTCTCTTTGTGTAAAGCACATACACAGTACACTGTCCATAAAAGATAAGGTGGCTTTGAAGCCACTGTCGATTGCCATGAGCTCAGTCATGTGATGCAGGGAATATGCTTTATTATTACTCTAACATCAACACTACGGCTTATTTTCCTGTCACAATTGATCTAATATGACATAATAAACAATATAAATAACAGAAATATTTTAAATATGTACTCCAGAATGAATAACATTTGGCATAATACCAAGCAGTTTGATGGAGGTATGAAGAGAATATGGGATACAAGTACCATCCTCCTATCCCTGTCTTGGGGGCTTATATTAGAGAAAACGGAGTATAGCACAGGACTAACTGTGATATACACTCGTAATGCACCATAAAACTCAAACAGAAAAGCTATTTTCTCTACATAGATTATCATACAAAGCAGCATATATGTAGAGAACCTAGGATAACCAAAAAAAGTCAGACAAAATGACTTATTTCTAGTACCTGGCTTGGGCTTGCCATATATGATTTTTGGTAAATATTTTTTTTTCTCAGTTGTTTGTTGGGCTATCTTACTGAAACTTGGGCAATGTATGATGGAAAGATGCTTCTTAACATACAGCAAAAAATTAAAAAAACTGACGATAAATAATGGAGTTCACTTCTCAGCCACTAGCCGCCCCTTAGCGGTACATTTTCGCATGGTTTTTATGGCTGTATTCTCGTTTTTTTGGTCTCATTTGATAGAATGGAAGATATATTACAGAAATAGATATGATTTTGATTGGTTTCACGATGAAAAGTACCTTGATCTCAAAATAGCGGAAATGTTTGATTTTTGCCGATGTTCAATGAACTTTCTTGTGCAAGTCAAGTTGGTAAATTTTATTAAGTGTATTCTAACCTAACCACTCTGTAATCTGGCAAACTCAATAATCCGGCACACTACAGGTCCCAAGATGCCAGATTTGTGATGGCAGACATGTATGAGGTTTTTGCCTGAGTTTACATGCCATAAAAGTTTTGAAAAAGTGGCTCAGGTAGGCTTAGTACTGCATAACCTGTAGTGGTCCTCTTAGCAGACAACTGATAAGCAATGCTGTCATTGCTATTTGAACATGGCCAAAATTGGCAGTCTTTCCTATAGACAGTCTACCTGGTGGGTTAGTTGTAGCCACTGCTGCCATCTTACAGGAAAGAAATTTATATATTATCATAATTTGCACATAAATGTACTTATAGAATATTGGCCTTCATTAAAGAACCTAACATAAACCAGCACATCAACAGCATTGCACAACAATGCAACACACATATGCAAAGAAATTTGCCTGTATGCATAAAGATGAAATCGACAGTTTGCTTAGTTAACATGACTTGCTGAAATGAACAGGTGATAAAAATTAGTCAAAAATTGCCAGTGTTTAGGAGTTAAAAGTACATAACCATGCCAGACCAATGTGAATCACTACATGTTTAACATCACAAAATGTTAAAGATACGTATATCAAAGTACTATTCTTCATGGGTGATAAGTCAGATGTCATTGATTTGCCTGGAAGTGAGCCATTGGTAATACTCACAAGGGCAAGATTATATTTGTTATAGGAAGAAAACTTTTAGGTACCTTTCTTTATGTTACCAGGTAAAGAACAGTGGCTATTATGATAAAAAATACCTTTTATTTACCAATATCATTGACATATCTACATGCACAGAAACAAGTCTTGTATAATCCATTGGGAGAACGTCAACTGATCAGCTGTTAATGCACCCAAAACTTATATACTGTATTGTTCAGTGTTTTTATAAGGGTATTGTACATGTTCATGTATGCATGTTAAGATGGTGGGGATCAAAAAGGAATAATGTTGCTGCAATTACCTATTTGTTGTTATAGGAACAGAGCTATGCTAAGTATCCTGCCTTCAGTATATTATTTAATTTTGCTTGTTTTTTCATGGTTGTAGAACACACTATCACCTCTTGGATCTCATTTTAGTAATTTTGTGCATATTTGCATATAGTTTCATGTGTAATAATGTAATTATTTTTAATTCACTCAGACTCGCATATCACTTGGCCTGGGTGATGTTGCTGCTTCTACCACCAAGTAAAATAGTTTTGTACATAATTTTTATATATAATTTTTTTACAAATTTTGACACTTCTCTCCAGCTGAGGAACCTGTCTCATATATGAGAAACAATGTTCATGTAAACTTTGATACACAGGCACTACCAAAATAAAGATGATGGGTTGGGAGAAGAAAATAAAAAAGTGCTAAAAAATAATTTAAGCCATCAGATTCAATTTGTGAGATCTCTGCACAGTATATTTCAACAAAAAATAACTACATTAATAAATTTTTCAGTACAACTTTAGTCGCTAACATCTTTCTACATGACTATAATGAGGAACTAGCCTGTAATAAATGCATGCTGAATGTATTAGAATTAAGCAGTGACAGTGTTTAATGGTACAGTATGTGACAATGCACAAATAACCTGCACATAGAAGAATGAAACGTATGATATTTCAGTCACCAAGGCTGTGACATACCTCAATCCTATGCCTTGCCCCTCCTGTTAGTGATGGTTCCAGTGCAAAACACACACATTCATTCATTCATTCGCTATGATACATGTTAGGCAAGTTTTGGATTGGTGGTGGCTGTAAAGCTTCCTATACTTTATGTAAGGAGCCCTAATAGACTAGAGATAATATCTACACGAGAGAATGTAAAAACCAGTTTTGACTTGGTAGAGAGGCAGCATTAGACTCGTCAGGAACAAGGTTTAGACTAGGCATAATTGAATTGAACTGTTGAGTTGTAGGTTTGAAAAAAAAAAATTATGCAAGTTGCTTTATAAGTCATCAGCATGTTTTTGAGAGTAAAAATTAAAATGTTACTCCCACATATTATGGATGCTTTGTGATAAAACAATGTAAAGTGAGGTTTGCACTTTTAAATTTGGCACTGTGGTACAAAAAAAATGTATTCTACATTGTGGTGTCTGATGTGAGTTATAAGGAGAAGGGGGAAGACAGGTTCATAGTGAAATTCAAGAGCAGCTTCACTAATGTTTACAAGTGTCACCGCTGTATAGCCCTTGTGGCTTAGCGCTTCTTTTTGATTATAATAATAATACAAGTGTCACCAGTTATTACAGAAAGCAAGTTCCATGCTCACAGATTTTATGTACTAGCTTTGACTTGCAGTGTGTATGTCCTATTGGCCTACAAAAATGTCCTGCTTAAATTTAGTTAATGTTGCAGCTTATGTAATCAAAAGATTTGCAAGTGCCTTAACTGGTCACTAGTCTGAATCTGGGCTTCATTGACAAAGATATTACTGAGAGTACTATATATTCAGAATGTAATGGGTTATACAGTACAGGAACAAATGGAGCAGGAAATCAGCTGACGTTCTGGCTGGTCCAGGCTGACCCTTGGAAGACATTTGTGACTAGACTGGAGAAGGGTCAGCCTAGGTGGATACAGGCACCAGCAAGCCTCTGTATCGGCTTGGCTGTGCCCAAGAGTGACGACACCAGCACCTGTGTGGCAGTGAAAGTGGTGGCGAGGATGGTTTGGTTAGTGCCTGGTGCTGGCCCATTACATAAGACACAATGGGCCACACTTGCTGTAGATTCCTGTAACTCAAAACTGCTGGAACTGTCTTATCACTGTTCTGTTGACCAATACATCACCACCTTTTACTGCTAACCACACTTTTGGTTCCCGGGTGAGGCAGGTCCGGGGCACCATGGACCTGGTTTGAGCGCCCTCATCAGGCATGGTACAAATGCCAAGTGAGCAAAATAGCCTCCAGACCACACAACCCTGAACAAGAGTAGCAGGACTACAACCCTGCAGGGAGTGCTGTGAGCAACAAAAGATACAAGGAGGCTTGGTCTTGCCGGAGCTGCAGTTTGTTTCTCCTGTTTTACTTAACAGACCACAATTAATACAAGCATGATAGCTGTAGTCAGGGCCACAGAGGGTATAACATGCTTCAGTGGTGCTAGGCATCACCTCACAATCTTAATTTGGGGAAGTCCATGTGTGCCTTGTGTGAGGTACTTTGAAGCTCTAACAATTTGTAATCTGGGGAGGAACAACCTGCAGCACCGATTGATGACCAATACTTCTTAACACGTTGACTAAATAATCTCCATTACAAATGGAAATGTAGTTATCCTGTAATAGACATTCATAATAAACCATACCATAGGCGGGGTTAGAACCCGCGATCAGAGAGTCTCAAAACTCCAGACTGTCACGTTAGCCACTGGGCCAGCTAGCCACAATAAGATTACTCCAACTAGGTATATTTGTGCACTATAGGGAGCCCTTGTGGCTTAGCGCTTCTTTTTGATTATAATAATAATAATGTACACTATAGGAAGGTTAGCATAGGCACCACTGTGACCACAAATGCAAGTTTTTACCGACAAATCTCCAGCTAGCGTGGCCGTGACAAACTCTAGCTCAAGTTCCCTCAAAGCTGTC
Source organism: Cherax quadricarinatus (assembly GCF_038502225.1). Taxonomy (NCBI): domain Eukaryota; kingdom Metazoa; phylum Arthropoda; class Malacostraca; order Decapoda; family Parastacidae; genus Cherax; species Cherax quadricarinatus. Next base: position 41,985,981 of record NC_091310.1, on the reverse strand, counting down.
AACATGACTCACGAAATCATAATGACACGATTGCAAACAAACCATACCACGGGCGGGGTTAGAACCCGCAATCAGAGAGTCTCAAAACTCCAGAACGTCGAGTTAGCACACTGGGTCAGCTAGCCACAATAAGATTCATCCAACTAGGTAAATTTATAGACCATAAGAAGGTTAGCATAGGCACCACTGTGACCACAAACACTAGCTGGAGATTCGTCTGTAAACTCTTACATTTGTGGTCACAGAGGTGCCTTTGCTAACCTTCTTATGGTGTATAAATATACCTAGTTGGATGAATCTTATTGTGGCTAGCTGGCCCAGTGGCTAATGTGACGATCTGGAGTTTTGAGACTCTCTGATTGCGGGTTCTATCCCTGCCCGTGGTATGGTATGTTTGCAATCATGTCATTACGATTCTGTGAGTCATGTTGATGGCTTTGAGGGTTCGTCACGGCCACGCTAGCTGGAGATTCGTCTGTAAACTCTTGCATTTGTGGTCACAGTGGTGCCTATGCTAACCTTCCTATGATGTATAAATATACCTAGTTGGATGAATCTTATTCTGGCTAGCTGGCCCAGTGGCTAATGTGACGATCTGGAGTTTTGAGACTCTCCGATTGCGGGTTCTAACCCCGCCCGTGGTATGGTTTGTTTGCAATTGTGTCATTACGATTTCACGAGACATTCATAATATTTATATTTCTGTTCTCATAGTTCTGGAACATCAGTAATGTCCTCAGTGGAACACCTGATGATCAGTTGTGTCTCCCACACGTTGCCAATCCTAACACAGTTTCTAATATGGCACACTATTTCTTCAAAACCAACATTTTAGTTTATACGACAGTCACATAACTGACCCAGTACACTGATATGTTGACTTGTTTCCAAATTTCTAGTAGTAGTTGCACTATGGCGAGCGTATGGCACACGGTAGGATCAGGTAGCACCATTCCCTCGGGTGGTGGGACAACCAGCACTTGAGCACCTCCTCCCACTCCCTCCTTCCTCACACATGACTAAGATTGACAAGCGCATACATTGTGGTCGACCTTTGATTCCGGGGTAAACAATTTAACATTGAACAATAAATAAAAATCAAATAAATTAAGTCCCCTTCCTTTGGACCTTGTGTTTACGTCGAAATTCTATGTATTTACAGATATTATGTACGATTATATACATGAAAAATGGTATGGCTGAAGTATATACACTAAACATCAGTTGAGGTGGGAGGAATGAGGTGCCCCCGTGGCCGCCGCCGTCTCGTGTCATGGGCGTGGCGGACACTGTACGGGCGGGCGGGTGAGGGCGCTGGGGGAAAGGGCCACTCTGTGCGTTGTGTTGTCCTGGGCGTGGGCCACGGGGGTCCACTTGATACCCTAGGGGTGTCACGTGTGTGTGTGGGTTTTTGTGTTGGAAGGTGGTGCTTGCGGGGGCGCCTGACCTGAGGTGTCACCGTGATAGCAGTGTACCTTGGTTGTTGCCTTGGTCGGGCTGGCTTGCGATGTTGCCTAGGCCGGGTCTTCCCAGTCCCAGTAACTTTACGTGTGTGAGGCGGCGCTTGTATGCTTACTGTAACAGTCGTGTTTACTTCCCGGCTGCCTCGTTCTTGCCTCTGTTTCTGTCTTTGCCTGTCTTTCCTTTGTTTTCTCCTTTCACGACATTTTTTATTCTTACACCTTTTTTGCCTTTTTCTGCACTTCTTTTTTCCTTTAACAATTGTACACGTTTCACACCGTTTTTTACCCTTGATAATGCGACATGGTCTTCTGAAGGGCTGGGAAGTAGTGGTAGGTGTGGTTGTGGTAGTGGTAGGTGTAGAGTATGCCGTAGGCCCTACTGTAGGTGCTAGGGTTGCCACACCACCACGCCCTCTCTCGCTATCACTACCTGCTGTTGTCATGTTGTACTCATTGTAGCCATCGCAGCGTTGTGGCAGCTGCCCCAAAAGTCGCTTCTGGTACCTTTCGATAATACGGCGCGCCTCCTGTATCTGCGTCAATCGGTAAAGAAAAAAGTTCTCCTTGCCCAGGTGGCCCTGGACCCGACGTGCACGTTTGATGCGGCCACTGGTGGAGATGGCCAGGTAGCGACCGCTAAAGCGGCGACTCTGCAGTGTGTCGTAGTAAGTTTTCTCCAGCCGCGGCACAAACTCACACTCTGAGCTCCGGTTGCACTGCAATAACAACATAACAGTTAACTTTCCATAATCTCCCTCAATAATAAGTGACTGGCATATTAAAGAAATACACGATATAAAACTCTCCACACTGCAAAATAAATAAATTATATACAATGCTATACCTAATGACAATTGTTTTAATCTAAGAAAGTGAACCTTCCTTGGATATACCCTGATTGCCTACTATTCTCCCCATGTGCTGTATAACCCATATTGGTTTATTATTATTATAATCAAGGGGGAAGCGCTAAACCCGGAGGATTATACAGCGCCTGGGGGGGGGGATGTGGAAGGCATTCAGGCTTAATTCGGGGAACTGGAGCACAGATCCAATTCCCTAAATCAAGAGCCCCTCACCAACATCAAGGAACCTTCCTTGAGGGGCCATATCGGTTTAATGTTTAACTCGATTCTAATAGTATATTATTTGGAAAAAGCAAAATCCATAGGGATCGTACAGCACCTAGGAAATGAGGGGCAATCAGGCTTGATCCAAGGAAAGAGAGATCTCCAATTTCTGTGATCAAGAGCCGTTCATCAAGACATTTTCCTTGACGGTTATTTTGAACATGTGCTACATTCGGTCAGGATAGACAAAATATTTTTAAACGAAATGCATGAATTATTTCCTATTATAGAATGTATACCTGGAGAGGGTTTCAGGGGTCAATGCCCCTGCGGCATTGACCCCTGAGACCAGGCCTCGTGGTGGATCAGGGTATGACCAACCAGGCTGTTACTGCTGGCCGCATGCAAACTGACGTACAACCTGGCTGGTCAGGAGCGGTTAATGAATGAACAAGAGTGATGGTGAGTCATCACACAATACTGCGTTGATCCTGCAACACTTAATACCTACCTACGAAAGCAAAAGACTTGGCAGACAATGCAACATCCCCCCCAATGAAAAGCAGGGGTGTCACTATCACGTTAAGAGACCATACAATAAGTGTCAGGGGCCCGAGACTGTTCAATTGCCTCCCAGCATACATAAGGGGGATTAACAACAGACCCCTGGCAGTCTTCAAGCTGGCAATGGACAAGCACCTAAAGTCAGTTCCTGACCAGCCGGGCTGTGGCTCGTACGTTGGTTTGCGTGCAGCCAGCAGCAACAGCCTGGTTGATCAGGCTCTGATCCACCAGGAGGCCTGGTCACAGACCGGGCCGCGGGGGCGTTGACCCCCGGAACTCTCTCCAGGTAAACTCCAGGTACCATGCAATGCATTTCGGGCAACTAATAAGGCTTACATGCTGCTAAAGAACTAGACAGACTATTATGTAAGATTTCGTGTGCACTTAACTACAATCATTAGTACAACAAGAAAGGGTACAAATAATCAGTTACAAATGAATTACATATTTAAACTGGTTTAATGATCTTCAATTTGATGGAGCGATTTAATAGAGACGGGCAGTGTTGTATGACCCTGGTGGGTTTAGCGCTTAGTTTTAATAATGAGGTGGTGACAGCAGCAAGTTTAGCAGAATGAGTGGCATTTGCTACTTAATGTTTAGCGCTCCTCCATAATAATAATTTGCTACTTAAATTATAATAAAAACATAATAGGACAATATATGCTATTAATTATATATGGGAGTTGAATGCTGTATTATAGCCCTTGTGGCTTAGCGCTTCTTTTTGATTATAATAATAATAATATGGGAGTTGAAGAAAGGCTGGAAGAACAGGAAAAGAATTGGATAAAAAAGGTTTTGTTTGACATTGCCTATTGCTGTCAAGATTACACTAAGATGAGGGACTTTTAGAAACGTCAGCCTGGTAGTCCCAGATTTTAGGTTTGTATGCACATTTGTTTTACCAAACTAGGACGCGGGAGATATCAGAGGTTTTTGTCATGCCTGTGAGTTCTTCTGCAGCTATCGGGAAGTCTCACAGCAAGTTTTGCATTAGAATTGACATTGTGATTATATATATATATATATATATATATATATATATATATATATATATATATATATATATATTTATATATATATGCATATTAATTATATTCATGAGGTCTATCATACCTACTCAAAGCTATGCAGGTTAGGTTAGGTAAGGTTCGTCAGGAAACAGGACAAATGTTTCCTGACGCGGGTCTTAGTCAGATGATGACCCGCCTTTGGAGCTTTTGGTCATCTGACCGAGGCCTTCCGCTGGCTTACCGGTCCACCCCTTTAAAAATTATGGTCATTTATAACCATTGTTATGATAATGTTTTTTTTTCTTCAAAGCTATGCATGGATCCTGCCTCAACTACTTCGCTGAGACTTAAAAAATACTTTTAAACATCTAATGCACCTATTTCTCGTTTTTCTAACAACCTATTTGTGTCCACCTTATCAATTTTTTTTTCGACACTTTGTAAGTTATCACGTCTTTTGTCAGCGCCGTATGACCCTTGTGGGTTTAGCGCTTAGTTATGATTATAGTAATAATCACATCTTTTGTTCTGTTCTCTAGTGTCAAACAGATTTAGCTCCTTTAGTATCCTCATACCCTTCCCAATGGAAATGGTCTCGTTTTAAAACGGCATTTTTCCCGTTTCCTGGCATGTTTGATCAGGTGTGGGTTTCATACATGTGCTGCATACTCCAAGATGGGGCCAACGTATGTCCTATACATTATTATTATTATTATTATTAACACAGTGGCCGTCTCCCACCGAGCTAATGTGACCGAAAACAGAAGATACACATTCACCATCATTGTTTAGAGCGCATGTTGGTGAGGGGCTCTTGATTTAGGGAATTGGATCTGTGCTCCAGTTCCCCGAATTAAGCCTGAATGCCTTCCACATCCCCCCCCCTCAGGCGCTATATAATCCTCTGGGTTTAGCGCTTCCCCCTTGATTATAATAATAATTTAGAGCGCATGTACTGTACTTGGCACATCTAGGTCTCAAATCCGCTCACCGGTTACCCTGAATCTTTGCAGAAATGTTATCCTGCTCACATTCCAACAGCAGGTAAGGTCATTAAAACTACTTGCCTCCATTTCGATCTAATGCGTTAACACAAGCCTACTGGATATTCAAACTCAGCCCTCAAAACCTTTACCTCCTGGGACGACCTCTACTCTTTCCCCTCAACCCAGATTTATATACCCTCCTAGTCATTCTATTTTGCTCTATCACCTCTAGGTGTATAACTAATCTCAGCAACCCCTCCTCAACCCTCTGAATTATAGTTTTTGTAACCCCACAATAAATGTCCACTCTCTGAATTCTCTGCATATATTCAGATCACAAATCGCCCTCAAACATCTCCCCTGTCTCCAGCTTCCTCCTCACTATATTTAAAACCCATGCTTCACACCCATATATAACAGTACTCACGAAATCGTAATGACACGATTGCAAACAAACCATACCACGGGCGGGGTTAGAACCCGCGATCAGAGTCTCAAAACGGGTTCTAACCCCGCCTGTGGTATGGTTCATATATAACAGTGTTGGTACCACTATACTCTGGTACATTCCCCTTGTCTGCCTCTACGGATAAAGTTCTTTGTTTCCACAGATGCCTCAATGCACCTCCAGCCTTTCTTCCCCCCTTCTATTCTATGGATTACTTATTTATATTCAGGGGGGTCACACACCATCTGGGGAATATGAGGGAATTATGCGCAATCCAAGATGATTACAGTCCTAATTCCTTGGATCAAGAGTCCACCGAAATCAGGAAGCCTCCCTTGAGGAGATATGTCATACACAGTGTCGCGAATGATTGCTGAGATTCCTGAAAGCCAGATGCACATTTGCTGTAGAGGTTATGTATTATGTGCCTTAGACAATATGTAGAGCATAATTTCAATATCCACTTGTCATGCCAACCCTGCAACTTGTCCACGCTCATTTATAGCTTTTCCTGTCCTTTCCTGTTTTCATTTTACTTTTTTTTTTTTCACTTGTGGACAGAGATGCAGATTATCTCCTCCGACATGTCATTCACGTACACCAGAAACAGTACATGCCCCAGTACTGATACTTGTGGAAGCCTACTTGTCACCCCACGAAACTCACTCCCTATGAAAGCAAAAGACTCGGCAGGAGGTGCAACATTTCCCCAATGAAAAGCAGGGGCGCCACGAGTACAATGAGACAACACAAGTGTCAGGGGCCCAAGACTGTTCGACTGCTTCCCAGCATATATAAGGGAGATTACCAATGAACTCCTGGCTGTCTTCAAGAAGGCACTGGATAGGTACCTAAAGTCAGTACCTGACCAGCCGGGCTGTGGTTCGTACGTCGTTTGCGTGCGGCCAGCAATAACAGCTTGGTTGATCAGACCCTGATCCACCACGAGGCCTGGTCTCAGACCGAGCCGCGGGGGTGTTGACCCCCCCCCCAAAAAAACCCTCTCCAGGTATACCCTTGTTTATTCTGACAATCGCTCTGTTTACTTCCTGTTCGGGTATTCCTTGACTCACTGCTGTCTCTCCCCTATTATTCATGCCTAGTGGTCTAGCTTTTCTCCCACTCTTGTTCATTCCTCTATCAAAGAATATTGCGTCCACTCATCCTTCTTTCGCCTTCTGTTACTGTGTCGCAGAACTCCAGTGGGTCTGTGCGTGCACACGTGCCATGCAGGGAGACAATATTGTTTGCTCTCTTGGAGGCTGAGCCTGCCGAAGGAGCTGCCGACCTTAAATAAACAACACCCTTCTGATCCTATGGTTGTTCCCAAGCTCTTTGATAGTTATTAGTATATATTACTCCTGCGGCCATGAGTCCTCTTCTTATTGAACTGTGGAACTAAAGTTACCCCTCTTTTGATCACTGCATTATAGTAATGTCTCCCAATTCCTAGGTGCTGTATAACCCTTTAAATAATGTTGATGGAGAAGTAAATTTATATTTTGTTTTCTAAGCGCAGTCCATGAACAACGAGCCTAACATATTTTTTTAACATTTAAGATATATCCTCGGTCGTCAAAAACTTTAGCGCTGTGTAAACCCAATGAATATAGAACTGCAAAGCATTGCAATCTATACACAAATAACCCGCACATAAAAGAGAGAAGCTTACGACGACGTTTCGGTCCGACTTGGACCATTGACAAAGTCACACTAACAGAGGTGGAGCAGGACGGCTATATATAGGCAGGAAGAGGTGGTAGTAGTAGTAGTACAAGAATTGTATATAATACCGACAGGATGAAATTAAGACACATGCACAACACCCGGGCATCCCCATCGTAGACGTTTCGCCATCCAGTGGCTGGCTGGATGGCGAAACGTCCACAACAAAGACAGCCAGACGCCGCACATGTGTCTTAATTAATTAATTAAGACACATGTGTCTTATGCTTCTTAAGCTTCTTTTATGTGCGGGTTATTTGTGTATTGTTCCAGTCACGGTATTGTGCCTTTTTGTTATTTATTGCAATCTATTACCACTCCATCCCTCCTGTACACATGGGTAACACCAAACAGTATATAAGTAATCCAAAGCCAGAATGAAATGAGTATCTAAGAAATTTAAAATGCTGATTATGTAAACAAATATTAACAATCTGACATCTGCTAGAAAAATTATAGAATGGATAATGAGAACCTTCAAAACTAGGGATGCCAAGCCTATGATGATTCTCTTCAGATCGCTTGTTCTCTCTAGGCTGGAATACTGCTGTACACTATTTGCCCCCTTCAAGGCAGGCGAAAATGTTGACCTGGAGAATGATAAAGCAAAATTACTGGGAACGGTTAAAATCCCTCGATTTGTATTCCCTGGAACGCAGGCGAGAAAGATACATGATAATATATACTTGGAAAATCCTATAGGGATTAGTACCAAACTTGCACACGAAAATCACTCCCTATGAAAGCAAAAGACTCGGCAGAAGATGCAACATTCCCCCCAATGAAAACCAGGGGCGTCACAAGTACAATAAGAGACAACACAATAAGTGTCAGGGGCCCAAGATTGTTCAACTGCTTCCCAGCATACATAAAGAGGATTACCAATAGACCCCTGGCTGTCTTCAAGAAGACACAGGACAGGTACCTACCTGGAGGGCATTCTGGGGATCAACGCCCCCGCGGTCTGGTCTAAAGTCAGTACCTGATCAGCCGGGCCGTGGTTCGTACGTCGTTTTACGTGCAGCCAGTAGTAACAGCCTGGTTGATCAAACCCTGATCCACCACGAGGCCTGGTCTCGGACCGGGCCGCGGGGTAGCTGATCCCCGAAACCCTCTCCAGGTAAACTATGAAAAACGCTCTATGACCCTGACTAGTTTATTGCTCTTTCCCAATAAAATGGTTAAAGAAAACGCACTCAGATGTAATTGTGATCCATAAAACCAAATTTACTGAAATATGACATGTCATTTTTCACAAGACGGAAGAGGACAGGGAAAACAAAAGTTCAAAGAAATGGTAATTTGCGGTTGCTACGCGATCCGAGAAAGGCATAACTAATGTACAAATATTTAAATACAAATCTTTATTTCAAAATTAGTCTGAAACATACAATAATTTGAAGACCCATACGATGCATAGCATTTCCGGCAAAACTTAGCCTATATTGTCCTTAAAATTTACAGTTTCATTTTTAAAGTTCCCAACACACGGTATTACAGGAACTTAAAATTAGATACAAGTCCTATTAATGCCATATATTACACCTTTAAACTAAAACAAAACTAACTAATAGAGACTAATACTGAGTGCAGCACAAGTTTCTAATTCAGCAAAAGATCATCCCTAGATATTTTGCTCTTAAGCGGATCGGATGAGCCGTTCACAACTTATATGAAAATCAAGATTTTCATTTTCCCAATTTCAATAAATTTGGCAAATCGGCGCTTACGCAGCCAAAAATCAATTAAAATATTTTTCTAAGATCCAAGTTTGAAGCCTATCAATCCAAATTTTTTCAAAACTTCCTTTAAGAAAAAAAGAACCACTAATATGGTAAAAGTCTGAAACCAACAGACGCCAAAAATTCAAGGTTTAACTGTTTTAATAAATTGGCAATTTTCTACCTACACAGCCTAAATCCAAATATAGCTTCTATTTCATAAGATGCATCACCTATTCAGGCGGCATGTAAGTTATTTCATGGAACAAAATGTTTAGATAAATTGTTACCTAAACACTCCAATAATAATCCCAACTTTCTTAGCTGCATCACTGCTGAAAGTATAAAGCCGATTAAAAGAGGCTCTCTCAAGTTATTTCATAAACCAAAGTTGTGAATGGTCTCTATAAAATTGAGCAGGAGGCATCTGTACATGCCAATAGTTCCAACAGTTCGGCAATGCTTATAATATGAAGCCGATCGGATGAAACATTCACAAATTATCGCATAATAACCAATGTTGCATCTTTCACAATTTCTTCCAACTAAGCTAGCTATCAGGAATACAGCAGCGAGAACTGCACGGAACTCTGCAGCGAACACACAACTGGCAACTGTGGACAATACGAGTCCACATCAGCAATCATCATAAGTCATCACCACAATCGATCTTTGACTAGTCGGCAAATATCTTTATCTTTGAAGTATGAGAAAAATTATGCGCCAAAGAATTAGCCAAAGTCATCACCAACGCTCGGCACAGAGTCCAACCACTGCCTACAAGACATATCTCAAGTACTGTTAAAGCAGTCACAGACGCCAACCCCCCACCCCCCTCCCGACCACAGACATCGAATCTACATTCCAGAAGAGCAAGTGAACACCAAATAACACAAGAAATCTTGCATGATGAGCAAAGCGCTCCCCTGGGTTGCCAGGTGTATGCCGAGCCAGAAATATGCAGCACAGGCCTAGCTCTTCATGGAGGAGAGGATTTAGCAAGTGCAGCACGAAAAAAAAA